>NC_056725.1:602306057-602533557 GCF_019279795.1 Protopterus annectens | reverse complement strand
GTGCAAAGCCTGGTATGTAGGTGGAGGACAGAGGCTAGAACACAGGCCCATATGTGGAAAACTGTTGTCATACACTAAGCAAGTCGCTGGTGTTACAGGATAGTCTGCAACATACCCTTAGTCAGGGATTTGAAATTAGAACCATAAATGGATGTAGCCATGTACTGATAGCACTCAACACACACACTGCCAGTGAAATATCTGACACAAGACCTCTGTGGTGGACAGACACAACATAATAGGCACCCCTGTGGCCATCAAGAGGACAGTCCCACAGTTGAGAGCTATGCAGACAGACTGCTTTCCAAGGTAAACTAGTATGTACACACAAACCCTGTAAAACCAGTACTATGCAATGCATACCACAACTCTACTCACACTCTGTCTGTAGTTCTGGAACCTCCTACAAATATGTAGCTGGCCTGAGTGTGCAGGTTCTCCTGTAAGAGGTATTGCTACCTGCTGTCTGTAACACTGATGACCACACACAGGAAAGATGTCCATCACACAGGAAAGGTAAAGTGACCATGCCCACATGATGAAGGATTTATAGTAGGTGGTTGCCATGACAGTGGTAATTGGAAGTACTACACAGCAAGATGCAAGCAGGTAGCAAGTGGAGGACATTGATTGGTGCAGAGGCCATCACCTGTTCATGTGCATCACCTACTAAAGCCATGCTGCAATCTATTCAAAGCAGCTCAATCCATTTACTGGAGAGAGGCTGAGAGACAGAGAGAGAGAGAGGGAGAGAAAGAAAAAACAAAAACAAAAGCCTAAGGCAAAGGCAAAGTAAACGCCAAAGGAAAAAAAAAACTATAATAACATCCAGCAAACTATCCAGAACTGACATCATTCCCACAACAGGTATGTGAAGTATATATGCATGTAAATGAATGTAGTACCTGGTCCATAATAATGGGATAGATGATGTGGAATGATTTATATGTGCCATCAGGTGTTGTTGTAATAATGTTCAACTGAACAACTGCTATGGACAATAGTGTCTGTCCCTGTGGGTAGTGGTCCATACCCATCAACTGTGCAGATCAGCACTGACTGACAGGATGTAAGCCATCATAGTGTGTGCTGTGTAATGGGAAGTATGTATATTACGTGGCCAATAGCTGGTGGTGTAAGTAATGCCATTATGATGGACATGTGGGACCCACAGCCCACCCCTTGCAGGATACTCAGGTTAATCTGTAATGCAGCATGCAGGAATGCCATAGGTGTGTAATACAATTACCTGCAATCTGGAATGGGAATATGGGGAAGTATGGCAGGTATAGTTGTGTAGGTGGTCAGGGTTGGTAGATATAAAGGACAGTCTACAGGGATGGTATGTGACACATGTGGTGGATAAACACCCTGGATGGTGTGTGTGGTCTGTGATGTGGATGCCCCATGGGCCCCAATATGAGCACAATGGGAACAAACCTCCCACCCATTGCTACTCACAACAGCAGTCCACGTCCTGAAGGTGCCTGGCCTGGAGGCTGAGCAGGAGGAGCATGTTGGCCCTGTGAATGTGTATTGGGTGCCTGAGTGTGATGCAGCACATCCCACATGTGTCTGTGGAGCCTGTTATGGAACAGACCCTGGAATTGACCTCAGGGGACAAGAACATGTCTGTGTGTGCCCCCAGAGGGTGGGGAGAACATCCCCTGGGTTGGTTCCACCTGATGGTTTTGCTGGACCAGTACATGAGGAGGTTGGGACACACGTGATGTGGCCAGGTAACATGGGCAGATGGGTTTGGAGAGGTGGTTCTGCTGGCCAATAGTACATATACATGTTATTGTGTCACTGTTATAGAACATATGTTGGTAGCAATAGTCTACACAATACCGGAACATGTCGAACAGCATGCATAGATATTCCCAATAACACAGAATGTCAGATGTGCAGCAATCACAAAGCAGCCATACCACAGGCATATATGGAACCATAGTGGCCCTCGCAATGGCATGCAGGTGAATAGTCTGTAACAGGCCAGCAATGATACTGTCCACATAGGGAACATGGCTACAATCACATAGCAGAAAGTGTGGTACAATACAATATCTGTCCCACTGGTAGGTAAGCTGTAGCCATACCTAATGAGTTGTGTGTACAGTAAGTTGAAGCTGATATGGTGGGGGAGGTGACAAAGACGTGTAGTATGAACTGTGGTAACCTTGCTATATGAGTTGCTCAGACCTGTTTCCATCTTTATGTCTTTCAGCCAAGATGTCACCTGCACGTTTGCCTACTTATTCGGCAGCTGAAACTGAAGTGCTCATCACATATCTAATCCAGCACTACCCAGTGCTGTTTGGCAGGGCTGCCCATGACCAGCAGAAGTGGACCACCCTGTGGAACTACCTAGTCCACAGGGCCAATGATGTTGGACTGCACAACTGCAGTTATGAGCAGGTCCGGCATCATTGCACTGACCTGCTTCTCAATGCCCGTTGGCATGCTGCTGCAGTCCGGGGGGATCACCTTGCCATGGTGTGGGCCATGCCATCCATCCTCCCGACACGTGTGGAGGAGCTCCTGGCCAGCCTCATGGCACCTGCCCATCCGGCCATCCACCAACCACCGGACACCTTTGTGGAGGTGGGTGACACCCACACACCAGCCAAGGAGCATGCAGGTAAGGACACAGGGCACATCAGTAGACCACTGTTGCATATACATCTGCATCGGTATGGGTAGATCATGCATTTCTAACATGTCATAGATATATTGTGTTGCTGCATAGTAGTGATAAACAGATGTCCAGATGTGGTAGTATTGTGGAAATGTACCATTGATGTATTGTATTACTGCACCCACCCTGTAGCACTGCCACAGGTGTGGCCACTGACATTGTATCACTCACCCTCTTATGTAGATCCCTGTAGCTGGAGAGTATGGTTTATGTAAATGCTTGCCAACACATAAGGCATGTAATGGCGATAGTATATTCCATGCACATATCTAACACACCTACCCAGAATGCATGCTGTACATGTGCATGTATTGTTGCTGTGAAATGCACGGCATCAGAGGGGTTTCCATGATGGGGTATTGGAAGGGTATGTCAGACACCTGCATGGCAACTAACATCCTGTCATTGTAGAATGTGTCCACAGGAAGTAACATAATGGTGGGAGACATGGCCTACAGTAGGGACATGTTTGGAACAACACCCATATACAGTGCAACACCAGCGTATATACCTGTAGGACAATGGCAACTGCTGCAGAGATACACTACGGCATATGGCATTACAGTAGTCCACATTATCAGCTGGGACTAGGCTGTAATGTGTTGTTCAGTGTATGGGACACTGCAAAGTGACATACATGTGTAGGGCATACTTGTCATGCATGTGCAAAAAGGCTGAAGGAGGGGGGGTCAGCATGACACACCATGCACTGCAGCAGGGATCCTAAGGATGTTAAGAATGGCAGTATCTGCACATAGTCAGGTTCAGGACCTGTGGCAGACATAACCCTACCCCCACAGCAATAGTGACGGCAGTGTGTGAACACCAAGGGATGTGCACATGAGTAAACCTTGCAATCATGCAGAGTAGGGGAACATGTGTAGGGCAGACTGGCAATTGCAGATGGCCCACGCTGGTATACCCCCACCAGGAGTAGTGACTGCTGTAGTACACACAACAAGAGGTGAGTCAAACCATCATAGCACACATATGCCCACACAGAGTGTATGTATCATGGTCAGCGTCCACACACCTAACACATTCCTTAGACACTGCATGTGAAAGTACAGGACATATGTCACATATCGGGCACATGTACTGTTAAGATATGCAGTGATGCGGTCCCAATGTAGATCACGGATGGGTGCGTCATATCAGGAAGGGTGTGTACACCCCCCATAGCCATGGTATGCTCTGATGGTTATTAGTGTAAGAGTATTGGATTGGTCATACATGGTCCACTGATGTTGAGAGCTGTAAATCAGGCATCAGGCATTCACCAATGACAACTGTCCACATATCATCACAGGTATGTGTTGCTGAGAAACATAGGGGCTGTGAGCATTAAAGCTGACATAACTGACACATTATTACACATTCCACAATGGGTTTTACACCTGTGAGGTGTGGTGCACTGTACATGGCAGGGTGCGGAACAGGTGCACATCAATACTTTGTACATGGTGCAGTGGTATCCAGGGGAAGAGGCATCACCTGGTGACACAGCACATGCATCACACACATGTATACTGTTGCTAGCATGGATTGACTATAGCTAAACTGCATGCTGTTCTGTACCATATGTTCTGCATGTTGACAGATGGGTAATAGGAGGACTGTGTGTACTATCATTGTGCAACCTCACCTATATGTGTGTGTGTGTGTGTGTGTGTGTGTGTGTGTGTGTGTGTGTGTGTGTGTGTGCGTGTGTCCTGGTGGTTAGTTTGTCTGCAGGGTCACTCTGGTGAAGTGGAGGGAGGCTGATGCATGTAGGATGTGTGTGTGTGCATGTGTGTGTTTGTGTGGGTGGCCATGTATGCACATGTGAGATTGTGGGGTGTTCATACAGCTGTACTTCCCTTTGGGACCATGCAGTACATGGACATGGACTGCCACATTACACACCAGGAATACCTGTCATGTATGTAATCACAGGACAGCTGATAGTATAATATGGTCTGTAGCATGGAACAGGCATCAAGAGGGAAGGTAGACACCAGGTACACCCTTAATATCGCATTCAGCAGGGAGGTCACCTACAACCCACTTATGCAACACTACAGATGCATTGGGAAAGTACTAGTCAACACCAAGTAGTGTCTCCATATATTACAGTTGTCACATGATAGGCTGAATGAGCAGCATATCTGGCATGTACTGAGCATTACATACACATTCCACACCAGTGTGTAATATTATGAATAGGACATAGTAGCCTACACATATAGGGGCCATGTTCATGATGTCCGAACATACAAAGGGTGCATACCGAATGACAGCAGTGAGGCCATGTAAAACCACTATACACAGGTTAGGCAGGTAATGTAGTAACAGGTCTTGTGGTGTGTCCGCTTGTGTAGGCATTTAGAGGACTGATATGTTAAGGAGTGGTATCAATGTGTGTATGTTAACATGTGTGATGCAGGATGGGGTACCACTTGGACATATAAGTGGAACTGTCTATACAGCCATGGACAGGTAGGTGTGACGGACGTGTGTGTGTGTGTGTGTGTGTGTACTGTTAGACAATGCTGTACAGGTTTTAAAGTGCATTTACTGTTTTCCCCCACAGGTGGCGAGGTGGGTCAGGGTCCTTCCTGCATGCAATCAGCTGTTGGTTTCCATGCAGACACCAAAGATGATGATAGTACTGTTGAGACACAGGTGGGGTTGTCAGGGGCCGACATTGCGCCAACATTTCACATCCCTCTTTTAGCCACCCCAACCCTGCACACAGTTTCAGAGCCTACACATACCCCATCACCAGTGGCCATAGCTGAGGGACAGCTGGCATTTGGTGGCAGTGCACAGGAAAGTGTGGTAACCATGCCTACTGTGTCCGGTCGCAGCAGGCATAGCCGGATGTCTGGCAGGGCACCACATAGGCAGATGTCCCAGAGTGCTCATGGTAGGGCCGCTGGACATCATTTTGCTGGCATAGGCAACATAGCTGGTACCAGCAGGTGCATGTTTCAGGCTGTCATGGTGGTGCAGGCACGTATGAAACATTACACCAGACAGGGCCTGAGGCTGCAGAGGGCTGCTCTTGCATCTGTAAGCGACAACCTCCGTGAACTGTTGGGTGCCATCCGTGCTTATACCGAGCTCACGGATAGACAGCATGGTAAGATAATGGCCCTCATCGGCCATGGTTTGTCCATGCTTCAACATGTGGTGGGGATGCGGCAATGCCCACATGGATGTGGGCCAGCAACACCAACAGCTGGCAGTCAATGTGGACGTGCTAGGACACCAAGGGGCTTTGGCAGTGGCAGTAGCAGCCCCAGCAGTGCGGGGGTATGCTGTCCACACCACATCACAGCAGGCCACATGCACGTGGTCCTAGCCAGTCCCAGGAGGGACCTGGTACCAGTTGACATTTATCATCAGCAGGTGAGAGTAGCACATCGAGGCCTGTACCTGGACATGCCCATGGAACCCCTGGCAGGCACAGTCCATGTATCCGTGGCTGGAGACAGTGAACTGCACACCCTGCCAGGTATGGTCTGCAGCTGTCCATAAACATCTGTGTAGGGCAGCCACATGGCAGAACTGTGTGCATGCATACCCAGACACTATGCAAACACACCTAGGGCAACCCCTTACCTACACACATCACATCACCTCACCCCTCACCCACACACATGGTGTCAAATGTACGGCCCACCCTCGGCCTCTGACAAACCAAAATTACTCCCTGTGCATATGATGATACCTGTGCCATATCCCTGTCATCCATACCATCAATGCAGGGACAGGCTGATATGGTTCTGATGCACACGGTGACTGTACTACAGTGTAACACAGTACTGCAGTATAACATGTTGTAGGGAGTAAAGTGCAATGCATATATGGCAGGTAGTGTAGCCATCCAGCAATGATGTCTTATAGCTGTTAGTAACACTGGTTGGTTGTGGTCTCTATATTGTTATCCATTTGTGTTGTAGTTGTACATGTGTCAGCACAAGGATGTACTGTGCGTATGATGATACCTGTGCCACATTCCTGTCATCCATACCATCAATGCAGGGACAGGCTGATATGGTTCTGATGCACACGGTGACTGTACTACAGTGTACCACAGTACTGCAGTGTAACATGTTGTAAGGAGAAGAGTGTAATCCATATATGACAGGTAGTGTAGCCATCCAGCAATGATGCCTCATAGCTGTTAGCAACACTGGTTGGTTGTGGTCTCTATATTGTTATCCATTTGTGTTGTAGGTGTACATGTGTCAGCACAAGGATGCCTTGTGCATATGATGATACATGTGCCACATCCCTGTCATCCATACCATCAATGCAGGGACAGGTTGATATGGTTCTGATGCACACAGTGACTGTACTACAGTGTACCACAGTACTGCAGTGTAACATGTAAGGAGTGAAGTGTAATGCATACATGGCAGGTAGTATAGCTCTCCAGCAATGATGCATTATAGCTGTCAGTAACACGGGTTGATTGCAGTCTCTATAATGTTATCCATTTGTGTTGTAGGTGTACATGTGTCAGCACGAGGATGGTCTGCAGTCATATTCCACAATGGGTTATGTCACTGTGGTGACACCATGGCTGTGACATATCTGGGGTACAGTTGAACACATGTCACAGGTTACTAAAATGGTTATTGCCTGTGCCACATGGACAGGTGACCCACTGAGGCGTGTATACCCTGCAACCCGATGTAGACCCATCCGCATACATGCACACTGTTACTTGGCAACACTCGGACTAGACCCCTACCTAGCTATGTAGTGATACCAAAGTGTGTGGCTTACATTGCACACACCACACAGTGTTTAGGGTGAGGTGTGTCCCAGGTTACATGCAGAACATCCCCAGACATGTACAGTATGCTAATGGGGGATGCAATGGGTGTATTTGGACAATACGTAGTGTGACATACCATAATATACACATTAACAAACACATAACAGCCAGACAAACATCTGAGATGCCAGGGCCTATCACTGTTAACTAACTTGACCGTGTGTCCATTGTGTTACAGGTAGGCTGCACACATCACATGCATAACTGGCTAGGGTTGTGGTAACAGTTACCTGCATGGTTGATGGTGACAGTGGTAACCATAACGTGGTACATAGGACATATACCGGGTGTACCTTGGTGTAATGACAATGACCACAGCACCCACATCCCCCAGTGGATATTGTACTCCCTGAAACCCATGATGACATTCTGCCATACCCACCATCACACATTGGCGGCGACTGCGATACAACCCATAGTATACCTCAACAGTGGTACTACAGAGATATGCATCTCATGCACATGCCACATGTGTAGTAGGGTGTTGCATTGTCATGCCTCACCTATGGCCAGATACAACACTATCTGTACTACTGTGTGGCAATGGGTATTGTAACAGGAGTATGTGGCCTCGGAATGCTGTACCCTACAGATATATGGACATGCACAACTACACACGCATGCCAGAACACAATGGGTATTCCATGCCTAGCAACCCATTTGTAAAACACTGTTGTGCTGGTACTGCAGGGCTCGTGTAGCCGGTATGGGGGGCAGCTTAACAGGGTACATGTAATGTCCCATACAAGCTGCAGCCACAACTGACCATGGCAATGGGTGTTGCATTGGTTGTGAAGGCCCTCATGGAATTCCCAAGTACAGGTGTGCTAACACACAGACACTCCTATACTCAGTCATGCACACGTACACATGTGTCAGTACAGGGGTGCATCACTGCAGGTAGTTATAGCTGTGTACCTAGCTATTGTCCAAGGAGAGATGGGTTGTGTAAGGGTTGTGTGTACAGTAGTATCCTGCCACCTGCCAGGTGGAAGCGGGCAATCTATCGACAGACACTACTGTCGTGACCCTCAGGGTGAGAATGACATGCATCAGACAATCCTCCAGGTGCCTCCTGCACATGGCCACTGAGGTGATCAAGCTGACATGTATGCAACATGCATTACAACACATGGTTAGTGTGGTAGTGCAGTGGTGGTACCCGTGGCATGTGGTGCACAGGTTCATAGGTTCATAGGTAGGTACTAGGCTATTGGCCCTAGGGCCTATACAAGCCTAGCCAAAAAGGTACCCTGGCTTTCACCACCCAAGAGAATTATTTTCTTGTGCCCCTGTCAAGCAGAACCACAGAAGTGATCCCCGGGATGAATTTCCTATTACCCATCCAATTATCAAGATTTTTCTTGAAGAGTGTTAATGAGGAGCTCTGTTTGACATAGATAGGTAGTCTGTGCCAGAGTATGGGAAGTCTCTGCGACAGAAATCTATCCCTCCAGCATGTTCTGTTTATTGTGGTGACAAGGTTTAGGTCCCTAGAGCATGTAGCTTGGAGGGATTGGGATTTCTTTAAGTGGAGCATGTCCAACAGCTCTGGGTTTGACATAGCTTTGTATGTTAGGCAGAGATCACCTCTGAGTAGGCGATATGCGACAGAGTAAAGCTGGAGTTTTTTGAGACGGTCTTCGTAGGGCATCTGTTTGAGGCCAGTAATCCTCTTTGTGAGGTATTTTTGCGGCCTTTCCAGTTGTTGTAGATGTCTTGTGAGGTACATACCAAAAGGGGCGTTGTACTCTATAATGGGTCTAATGAGTGATGAGTAGAGGGAAACAATGACCTCTTTTTTTCTGGATGAGAAACCTTTTGTGATGAGGTGTGCCACGTAGAAGGATTTCCTGACCACTGTGGCAATGTGATTATCAAAGGAGAGACTACTGTCCACCTGTGTCCCAAGGTCTCTTATCAAACTTTCGGTGTTAAGTAGACTACCGCCTATGTGGTAGTTCATGGGTACAGAGTTTTACCAAATGGGGATGACAATGCACTTTTTGGCACTGAGCTTGAGACCATGTCTTTGACACCAGGCATCTGTCTCAGTAAGACCCTTTTGTAGGATGTCCACATCATTAGGAGTTTCGATTATGGCTCCTAGTTTGCAGTCATCTGCAAATTTAGTTAGCCAAAGACCTTCTGTGTTAGCCTGTACTTCAGAGAAGTAGATGCCAAACAGGAGAGAACCCAAGACTGAACCCTGTGGTACTCCACTTGTCACTGGTCTGAAGTCTGATTTGGAGTCTACTACTTTCACGGTGTGGGTTCTGTCAGTAAGCCAGTTGGCAACCCATCTTGTGACATAGGAATTTATACCTAGTTTAGTGAGTTTATCTATAATTCCAGAGTGGGGTATGGTGTCGAACGCTGTGGCGAGATCTAGATAGGCTGTGTGAACCACCTTACCCTCATCTATGGCTTTGGTGACTACTTCAAAGAAGTCTATCAGGTTTAGGAGACATGATCTGCCTTTTACAAACCCAAACTGTGTGGGGTACAGAGTTTGGAGATCTCCAATGTCTTTGTTTATGAGTTCCATGATGATACGTTCCATGGCCTTGCAGACGAGGCTCTTAAGGCTAATGGGGCAGTAGTTCCCAGGGTCTGTTGTGGCCTCCCCTTTGTGGAGTGGGATAACTGTCACTGTGCACCATTCAATGGGCACAAAGCCTGAGGTGAGGCTATGATTGAACATGGTACTTAGGTGGGGTGCCAGTTCATTCTGTAGTTCATGTAGAAGGCAGCCTGGGATGTTGTCAGGTCCCATGGATGCTGTGTTCTTGGCTTTGTAGAGTGAGGTTTTTATCTGTGCAGCCATGATTACAGGAACTTTGCATTCTTCCAGTATAAAGATGGTCCCTTTAGGGGGTGAGAGGGGGGTAAAGTTAGCACTGAACCTATCTGCCAGGATGTTGGCAATATCAGTTGGTTCTGTATATTTAGTATCATTTTGCTTTAACTCAGAGCAGATCTGAGTGTTTCCATCAAGTTTTTGACATAGCTATAGAATGCTTTGTAGTTGTCTTTATAATCAGTGGCAATTTTGTTTTCATAACTAGCTTTAGAGGATTTTATGAGGGATCTCAGCTTCTTACTGAGGCTGACCAGGGAGTTCCTCCAATCGTGGGATTTTACTCTTTTTTGCAACAGTTTCTTTCTTCTGTTACAGGGTGACATCTCCTATATGTGCCACTTCTTACACAGCTGGGCAGACATGTCAGTGTCAATCAAGCTTAGGTTGCCTGTACATATCCCAGCTGGATACCTGCTATCTGCACATCTGTACAGGGACTGACAGTCATCAGCTTGGCAAGTAGCTATGCAGTAGCATGAGTGTGTTGACAGATAGACATCTGACAACAATATGTATGCCATAACTACATGTCAGATGCCCTCACTAACATGTACTGTACAGACGGTAGCCTACAGTTACATTCCACATGATGGATCATTACCCAGTAAGAGGTATATACTGTGACACAGCTCACACACCAGGGATACAACAGGGAGTCCTCAGTGTCCAGCTATGCCCGCAGGTGTGCCTGTTGTCAGTACTACATTTAGCACTCTGCTCTTGCCTGGGTTAGCACTGTCAACAGTAGTACTGCCATGATACACTACATGCCAGTGCGATAGCACATACCCTGGGCTACTATGCCTGTATGTAACACATTCACATGGATAACAGTACTCTACAGGCCTCATATATGTCTGTGTCCCACACATGACACTCACACCCCTTGCTACTGTAATGACAGCACATAGGTGCATGTATTCTACATAGCATTACATACACTTATTACAGATTATCAGACTGGGTGGTTTGTCCTGGTTACCAGGGCTAAGCCTTGCTTAGCAAGTATCAACATTGCTGCACTATGACAGCTAAGCTGATTTGCGCACTGGTAAGCGATGTCTACACTGTGTAAGCGCCCGTACATTTACCCATAACTCAGCACTGCTTAGCTTCATGCAAAACCACGCAAACCCACTTAAAGCAGCACAAAACTGCCTTAACAACTCTGTATCCGACAGCCCTTGTTCTGCCCAGCAACAAAATGAACAGGCCTTGCAAGTCTTTAACCCAGGACCCTGTACAATGAAGTCACAACACTTAATCACTACGCCATGACCACTGTGAAGACAGCTGTTGTTTTACCATATAGCTGTCACTACACATATTGAGTAGTATTGAATAATTGCCTTTAGTTCCTAAATTGTGTAGTCCTTGTTATTAATATGACTGTTGCATCACATATGTTGTTTTATCATAATGTACATATAGCAGATACATACGGTGAGATACATCTGGGAGGGTATACACAATCGTGAGGTTTACTCATGACAGGAATATGGCTGTATACATATAATAGGTCTATATATGTCTACATGTACATGCACATGTATACTCATACATATGTCTGTATACACATCTGTATAGTGCTATATATATATGGCCATGTATACATCTCTTTGTATGTACATATATTAGACATATATATATATATATATATATATATATGTATATAAAGATATATGTGTATATATATATATATATATATATATATATATATATATATATAGATATATGTATATGTATACATAGATATATGTCTATATAGCCATAAATGTATGCACATCCTATGTGTTCACATATGCCTAGTTATGTTGGTATATATGTAGATATCTATAACTTTATGTGTATTCATATCTATTCTGATATACCTACTACTGTCAATATATATGTAGATATGTGCATATGTATCTGTATCTGTATATGTGTCGACATATATTGCTCTGTATATGTATATATCTGGGTGTTTATATGTACATATACATATCCATCTATATATGTCGATATGTATATGTGCATATATCTATATAGATATCTGGATAATTATATATACATATATTGTCATCATATGTCCTGAACATGGAGTGTAGCCCTATCTCAGCCCCTATAGTCCCAACTTTGTAGTGCAAGGGGATGTCAGGTGTGTATACGAGGCATATTTGTAGACTATTGCTACTGTAATAGGGATTGTCTTCACAGACATGGTGTGTGTGGGAGGTCGCATCTGCTTTTAACATGTGTGCCACTGGCTACTGACAGACCTCCTAAGGACATCATACTACAGTACCGCTGCTAGCATGTAATGCTCCTGTGGACTACAGCAGAGATATTGGCCAATATATGTGGACATTTTGACACACTCTGGCCAGTCCAGAGGTATCTACAGAACCCCTTAGTGCAAGACACATGGACCAAGCCTGACAATGTGGATGTAGCCATGTAGATGGGTATAACATGTAACGACTGGTATACATTTTCCCCCATAGGTTATGCATTCACACATCCCTGTCTGTCCTGACACATAATAACTGCTGGTACAGAGGTGCCATGGCTACATACTACCCACTAGATATTGACATACATCTGTACAGCATCCCATTGCTCTGTATGACATGCATAACTGTTAAGGGAGGCCCGGCAGCAGTATATCTGGCAAGTATCTGGACATGACATCTCACTGGGTAAGTACACTAGGCTGCTAGGCATGTAACAAAGTACTGTGCAGGCTACAGGCAGACTGGCTCAACACTGGCCCACATTTCCTATGGGGGAATGCACATGTACCTGCATATATAGAAGGCTCTACAGGCATGTCACAGCACAGAGTACAATACATCAGTGTGAAAGTGCATAACCACAACCAACGTGAACACAGCCACGTATGGTAAGCTAGCATAATATTACAGTATATGGACTATCTGTTCAACAACATCCTCATATGTGCCACTCACACACTAACTCTACATATACTGGGCCACTACACAGTGTGGTCCGATGCCTGTCTGTGGTATGGGACATGTGTGTGTATGTCCCTACAAAAATGTAAGCTGATAGGGTAACATACAGTGGTGCAGCATGTAACATCAGATAGAACAGGACCAAGAACAATGACATCTACCACAGTCTGTGCACAGGCCACAGTGCATATTAACAATACATACACTGTCAACATTCTCCTTAAGTACACAGACCTCAGTACTGTACACACAACCACAGAATGTCCAGGTTATGTCATCAAATATAACCCCTACTATACATAACATGTGTAGTAGTCTGATATCTCACTGGCTTGTTATCAGATAAGATGTCACTAATTATGGTATATAGCACAAATGCATCTCTTACTGCATGACATATGTACAAAGGTTGACACATTTGTGGCTGAAGGCACATACACAGGGCCAATATTGACATGTTGCTGTGATAACCTCATACATTTACTGTTGTAACAGGGTTTGTTGCAACATATGTCCTATGAGGGATATGAAGCCAGTAACTCTCACGGCTGTCACAATCTACAGACTGCAATCCTCACACTACCTTCTGCAGTCCACAGATGGGTGCTCTGTGGGTAACACATGAAACAAAAGGCACCGCACACTGGCCAGTCTGCAGATGACCCTACAGATGGGGTTTTCTCATAAACATAGCACTGATATGGCAGGTATTAAAACATGTAGGACAGCCATATCCACACACACCCTGTTAAACCAACATTACTCCAAATGCAGTATAGCAGCACTTACAGTCTGTAGTCAGGTCAGGCACATCCCCCTCCTGTGTGTTGCCCTGTTTCCACAGTGTATGTTGTTAGAAGTAAATCCCCAATCCATCTGAGATGCTGTTTGCCAAACAATATGATGAGTTTCTGCTCACAGTGAATGAAAAGGCCCAACACCAACATGATGTTCCTAGATCTTGGAGTTTGTTTCCATGCAATTGGCAATGGGAATGTTACCACAGCTGTTCCACATGCAATCAGCTAGAGGAGGACTGAAATTCGTGCAGAGGCCATAGGCTAATCATGAGCATCACTTAAAATACACATGCTGCTGCCTAAGCAAAGCAGGTGTAGGTCTCCACATCCACCAGAGAGGGAGTGAGAGAGGCAGACAGAGGCAAAGAAAAGTCAGGTAGGGGTGGGAGAGTAAAACTTAAGCATGTTTGTGTCACACACCTACCAGCACAGGGTATCAAACCAATGATGACTATGTAGTGCCATCACATTTCCTATGCAGTTACTGGATGCACCACATTGGTTACATGTTGAGGAGCCCTCAAAACGTATATGTAATGGTGAGTGACATCTGCAACAGGGTTATGGTAGCTATACAGTAGGTGCAGTAAACATGCCTGTCCGCATGAACAGGTGCCAGTATCAACACAGCCACACTCTCACAGGGACACACACTTGGCAGGCCCAGGAATATAACTTATCACTAGTGAGATTGCCACAACACATTACTGTGCAGGTATCACATGCACCACAGGGGTCATACAGAGGTTATATGGGCAAAGGGTATGTGGAGGTGTCTGACATTGGACAGCATGCTTCAGTATGCCAATGGGGGTTGTAGTGAGTGTGAATGTGATCATACGCATCATACAACACACACACACACACACACACACACACACACACACACACACACACACACACACACACACACACGGTGCCAGTACTGACATGCATGGGTGCATTGCTTCATGGGTGTGTAGTGGTCGACTGTGCCAGACAGCTATACAAGGCTAGGTAATGGGTATACCTTAGCATCAGGCCACATGACAATGGTCTGCATTGTGGTTCAGGGGTGTAGTTTCTGGATTTGCCCACACAGGTTGGTATTGTATTCACCATCCAGTCACCTGGGTGACTACTGCATGTGGCCAATGCTGTGCATTGCTTGCCATGTATGTGTTCCTTAGTCCATGACATGGATGGTGTCTGGGATGTGCACACCTCCCACATGCATGTACAGTGACATGTAAAACTGTACCTGAGGTGTCTGGCCCATGTTGTGTACACAGATTATCGTCAGATGTGGCAGTCCTGGCCTCATGTTGCGGGAACTGTTAATGGACAGCAGGTCTACCTGCACCTACATTGATAGCTTGATAAAGGCATTCCCTGGTGTCAGTGGCATCTGTCCACACAGGCCATGTTTTTCAGGCATGGTATGTCCTTTGTGGGTCACATTTGATGGCACCACAGGTGTTGCAGATGTCCAGTAGGGAACATGGGGAAGGTGCACTGTTGGCATGTACGTGCCTATTGGACAGATGGACAGGGTGCCATGCCCACTGTAGCCCACTGCAATCACACCATGGTTACTATAAGTGGGAAATATGCAGGGTACTACCAACATAGCATCTGTTGCCTAGGCAAGTGTGTGTGTATATGATACTTGGGTTGAGAGTATTCTCTGGGTAATACTAGGGTTGATAACTTTGTTTGCCTGGCCTTGATGTCACATGTAGAGGTATGGATTTCCACCCCAGCCTCTTGGCTATTTCACATCTGTTATCCCTGTACAGTGGACATTGTGATATATACTAGGGCCACCATATAAGTAATTTGCAAAACCCACTCCACATTGAGTCCAGTTGTTACACAATCACAACCACCTCCACACAGGATATGAATTACAAACACAGACACACACATAAGCACACACACACACACACACACACACACACACACACACACACACACACACACACACACACACACACACACACACACACACCTGTCATGTCTGGGATTAGAACTCCTACCTAACTAGTTTATTACACTACAGCACTACACAGTCATAGGATGCACCATGGAGATTACTAGAATACTCCTTCCCTAAAGGTGTATTTCACAATGAATGACATCAGCAGGATTGCCAAAGTAGGGTAACTGAATTGTAGTGAGTGTGGCTAGACTAAAATGCATTGCTCCCTACACAGACATAGAAACACACACAAAACATCCACAACTGCCATGTGTGGGAATAGAACTCCTACCAGAGTTTTATATCACACTACAGCGTGAAGCTGTTATAGGGTGCACCAGGGGGATTACTGGAGTACTCCTTCCCCAAAGGTGTATTTCACAATGAATGACATCAGCAGGATTGCCAATGTAGGGCATTTCAATCGTAGTGATTGTGGCTATCCTAAAATGCATTGCTCCCTACACAGACATAGAAGCACACACAAAACATTCATAAACTGCCATGTGTGGGAATAGAACCCCTACCCCCCTACCAGAGTTCTATATCACACTACAGCATGAAGCTGTTATATGACACACCACGGGGATTACTGGAGTACTCCTTCACCAAAGGTGTATTTCACAATGAATGACATCAGCAGGCTGGCCAAAGTAGGGCATTTGAACTGTAGTCAGTATGGCTAGCCTAAAATGCCTTGCTCTCTACACAGACATAGAAACACACACAAAAACTCCACAAATGCCATGTGTGGGAATAGAACCCCTACCAGAGTTTTATATCACACTACAGCATGAAGCTGTTATAGGACACACCACGAGGATTGCTGGAGTACTCCTTCACCAAAGGTGTATTTCACAGTGAATGACATTGTCATGATTTCCAATGTAGGGCATTTGAATTGTAGTGAGTATAACTAGCATAAAATGCATTGGTCCCTACACAGACGATGACACACACACACACTCACACACACACACACACACACACACACACACACACACACACACACACACACACACACACACACTTGCCATGTCTGGGATTAGAACACCTACCTAACTAGTTTATCACACTACAGCAGTACACATTTATAGGACGCACAATGGAGATTACTGGGCTACAACTTTCCAAAAGGAGTATTTCACAGTGGACGACATTAGCAGCCTTACCAAAGTAGGGCATTTGAATTGTAGTGAGTGTGACTAACCTAAAAAGCATTGCTCTTTACACACACACACACACACACACACACACACACACACACACACACACACACACACAGTTGCCATGTCAGGGATTAGAACTCCTACCTAACTAATTTATCATACTACAGCAGTATGCAGTTATAGGATGTGCCATGGGGATTAGTGGGCTACAACTTTCCAAAAGGTGTATTTCACAGTGTATGACATCAGCAGCCTTGCCAAAGTAGGGCATTTGAATTGTAGTGAGTGTGACTAGCGTAAAAAGCTTTGCTTTCTACACAGACACACACACACACACACACACACACACACACACACACACACACACACACACACACACACACACAGTTGCCATGCCTGGAATTAGAACTCCTACCTAACTAGTTTATCACACTACAGCAGTACACAGTTATAAAATGTGCCACAGAGATTAGTGGGCTGCAACTTTCCGAATGGTGTATTTCATATGTGTATGACATCAGCAGCCTTGCCAAAGTAGGGCATTTGAATTGTAGTGTGTATGACCAGCCTAAAAAGCATTGCACTCTACAGAGACTGACACACACACTTGTTATGTCTGGGATTAGAACTCCTGCCAACTAGTTTATCACACTACAGCAGTACACAGTTATAGGAAGTGCCACGGATATTACTGGCCTACATCTTTCACAAGGGTGTATTTCAAAGTGGATGACCTCAGCAGGCTTGTCATAGTAGGACTATGGGGAGGGCAGTGTGTGTGCACATGGGCCATAACCCATTCATCTAGAGGTTGACACACCACATGCAGGCACATGCAGGGTTATGTTCCACAAGTACGTGCATATAGCTGCTAGATGACTACTTCCTTGTACAGTCATGTTGCACAGCTAGCACTTGCACCACATAGTCCATAACGCTGACAGATACCAATGGCTAAGGTCTACAGTGAGTGACATCTGAACCTCATGCGGTTGTAGCCATTTGGCTGTGTGCTGAGTGGGACGGGCCTCATAATGGATGGCCCCTTGTGACAGTCACTCCCTTCCACACATCTATGTACATCTACTTTTGGCTTATTATAGTGTGTTGTCCTTGGATATATGCCTGTATTCCTATCCAGTGTGTGTGCAAAGCATGAGTGGTGCATACTGAGGTGTGTCTGCAATAATATCTGCAACTGCCAGATATGTCTGGTCCACTGTTGTTTGCAGACATGTCCTTCATTTGTTTGTGTGAGCATGCCCAGTATGACCTTTCAATATGCTGTTGACTGGCACTGCCTTCATTTCTCCAAGTGTGTGAGCATGCCCAGTATGCCCTTCGGTACTGCACATGTGGATTGATTCCAGGTAGTTTGTACTGCAGCGCAGACCTTTGTGTTGCACACCTGCAGGTAGCATACTGTTTCTGCAGGGTATCTGTCAATCATTTGGCAATATGTGGACAAACTGTAGGTGACTGTCTGTGCTGCTTCAGCTGCATGGTACTGCTGTTAGCAGAGATATTCAGACATGTGTACTGTTATACACAGTGAAGTTTTCTGTCCTCATGTACTGTCAGGTGGACATTCTTGCTCACAGTGATGACTTGGGGGACAAGGGTGATTGCAGCTGTGTCTGGTATTGTGGGCAGACACCTACGTATTCATGGTAAGCTATGCCATTCTGGAGGGGGAGCTGCAGACACTTGGTGCTGGGTTTGTGTATCCAGTTCAGCACCTTGGTACAGTGCTGGCAGAGGATCCCATACCTGTTCGCCCATCAACATGACAGTATGGCCTTATCTTGCTGTGGCAATGCCTCATAGATGTACAGATTTGCACAGGTTTGCCAGAGGCAGGGGCCATTGGTCAGGACATTTACCCTATTGTGGTGTACGGGCAGGTGTGTAGCCACCCATTTATGTGTTTGCAGCCAGGGAATAGTGTGTGAACACAGCTTGGTGTTGGCCCCTGCACATTCCATGCTGCCCATGCTCCCACACCCCCCTCTGTTATTATAACCCCTTCCATACCTTATGCATACATTCTCTGATACTTTCCTTAAGGGTATCACCCCATCACAGGTGTGTGTATTAGCACTGGTCCACAGTTCATGCAGTGGGACATGGTGGACATGTTACTGTGGTTAGTCCACATGGCCTTGCATATGGCTTATGTGGAGTGTGTTATGTTATTTGGGTGGCTATGACATAACATGCATTGGCAGTACGTGTGAGACACAGGCCTTTGGCAAACTCCTGTGGGGCATTAGGTGTTGCTGCAGGCCAGATGTGGCAGGCTGTTGCATTCTGTCAGTCCTACAGTCCCAGACCACCATATAGTATATTCCCCCTGGGGTGACAGGGTAGGTGTGATAGCTGTTCATGTCAATACCTTCTATCAGTCTTGATCAGGTGGTGCGGATGCTGGCAGGGTGCTACCTACAGCTAGGGACACACCTGCATGGGACACCTGCACTGCATGCTGCAGTCTTTCACTATTGCTATATACAGGTGGGGTCTTACTGTACCCATTCCCCACAGCAGCGATATTACCAGATAGGTGCCTGTGGGTGGTGTTTGTGTGCCTGGGTGCATGTGTGCTATGGACACTACTTGCATCTGACACACAGATATAAATGGGGCATTCCAGTTATGCTGACATGATCAGGTACATCAGCTGATTCCCAATACATCAGTCATACCTCCTTTGTGATCTGCAGGTGTTCAGGCAGACATCACTGGTATCCCCTACTACAGGTCCAGTTACTGTGATGCATACCTATATGTACATATCCAAGGATGTCTCCATTTCACAGTGCCACAATATATACTGTATGTCTGGGGAACTTTCCCCAGTACACTGCTTGTATATCTAGCCCAACAGCCATGCCATGTCTTTCAGATGATGACACATATTGCCACCATACATTTACAATGGCTTACTGCTAGCATGTGTTATACTGGTGGGGATTGTCTTTGGCACTGCAGTCGTGAGGGCTTGTCCCTGTCATCAGCAGTAGTGGGCAATGGCCACCAGGTCTTACCTCAATATGCATACATACTGACCACTCTCACACATTATGAAACACACACCATCCTAACACACACAGACCTGCATATTGTGCAAATGCTACAACATATTCGGCTACCCTGGCCAACTCTGGGCATCTGTGCTCCACTGGTATTATACCTACTCATACATGTTACTACATTTCTACACAGGACCGGGGGGCACACCTGAGTGACACTACATTTCTACACTGGACTGGGGGAAGGGGCAGACCTGTCTGTTTCCACATGTCTACATAGGCGTGGAGGGCACACCTGACTGTTTCTACATTTCTACATCGGATTGGGGGGCACACCTGACTGTTACTACATTTCTACGCTGGCTTGGGGGTAGGGGCACGCCTGACTGTTTCTACATGTCTACATGGGAGTCGGGGGGGGCACACCTGACTGTTACCACATTTCTACATAGGGTTATTGGGGGACACACCTGACTGCTTTTCCATTTGTACACAGGATTGGGGGGGCACACCTGAATGTTACTACATTTCTACAAAGGATTGGGGGGGACACACCTGACTATTTCTTCATTTCTACACATGATTGGGGGGCACACCTTATTGTTTCTACATGTCTTCATAGGATGGGGGGCACACCTGGCAGTTGTGCATATTTGCTATGACTGTACTGGTATGTCAGATACTCCATTTCATTCTGTATTCTAACCTATCATACTGACTACAGGCATATCAGTGTACTACAGGTATTAGCTTTGGTTGCCCTACATATTAGTGTCTGACTTCCTACCCTTCAGAACTTACATCCCACTGCCTGACCTGCTGTAGCCTGTGTAGGCCTGTGGGGGAGGTTACCCATAGGCATCATTCAGAGGCATTAACACAAGCTCTGTTTGGGTTTGTCTATACCTGTCCTGCTGGCGGAGACTATTGTTGGGTATATGAACCTCTCTAACTGGCATGTGTGAGTCATATGAATGCACATGTCACACACCACATTTCCTGCAGTGGGTTTTGTCACCCTGTGTAGTACTGGCTACTGTGGTTACTCCAGTATGTGTTACAGTTGTCATGGTGCCACTATGGGTGTTTACTATCTGCTGTCATAACATTCATCTACCCAATTCCCTTGCATGCTCACATCCATACCATAGATACAGGTAATGACACATTCTACTCCATTTGGCAATTGGTAGGTTGATTAACTTACCTTGTGGGTGTGCCAGGATTGAGGATGGTGCTGGAGGGCTGCCTATGTCAGATGCACATAGTACACTCCCTATACATGGTTGAGCACAGGTAGTGTCATGTTTGGCATCCCTTTTACTGTATGTGCGAGTCAGAGAAAGGCGTCATTCCCTGGATCCCTACTGTGTATGTGCTATGTGTTGCCTCTTTGCCAAGGCCAGGGCATACTGGGCACACCTCCATCTGCCTACTGGGGCAGGCTCAGGTTGTTTCTCCTCTGAGTCACTCTGTGCCTGTGCAGGCCTTAGCATTGGTGGGGGGCTGTGTGGCCCTGCCCTGTGCCGTTCCTGCTGCAGCTGTTTCTGCAGGATCATATTGTGTAGCATGGCACATACCATAATAATTTGAGTACATATAGCTGGTGAGTACTGCAAGGCTCCACCAGATGTGTCCAGGCACCGGAACCGTGACTTGAGCATCCCAAACAAACACTTATTATAAGTCTGGTCTGTGTTTGTGCCTCATTATGGCGTTCTTGTTCAGGTGTGTGTGCATTTCTGATGGGTGTCATCAGCCACGGCTCCAGTGTGTAACCAGCACCCCCCACTATGTGACCATAGGGGATGACCCCACTGGCAAATCTCTGGTACAGCTGCATCAGATGCCAGATGTGGGAATCGTGATAGCTTCCAGGGCAGCCAGCGCACACATTCATTATAATGCCCTGGGCATCGCACATGACCTGGCAGTTGATGGAGGGGAGGCCCCTGTGGTTGATGTAGGCCCTACCCTTATCACCAGGTGGTGCTTTGATGCATATGTGCATGCAGTCTATAGCACCCACTACCTCAGGGTATTCTGCTATTTGGTGGAGGAGACGTACATTGCTGGCCAACACCTCAAGGGTGTTGAGAAAATATACGTGCTCACTGGCATGTACTGACATGGCATCCAGGAAATGGTGGAATACTCTGGATGCTGATGCCTGTGATATCCCCATGATATCCCCTATTGAGCTTTGGGAGGTACCTGTGGCTAGTATTCCTAGACCTACACATACCTTGGTATCCACTGGGATGGGTTCCCCTCGGTCAGTTCGGTGTGTCAGGCATGGCCGGCTCAGCTCAACAATTTAATGTAGGAGGTCCATGTCCACCGTATAGCGCTCCACTATCTCCAGCTTATGTAGACCCTGGTAGGTTACCCTGGGTCTGTACACTCTTCTGCGTCTCCTAATTGTGGGTTGATTGACAGCATTCACATCCTCACCACCCTCAGCCTCTTGCACATGTTGTTGTATGTTGCCTGCTGCAGCCCCTATCATTTTGTAGTTTTGTTTGTTAAAAGTTCTTCGCTTGCATACACCGGTGGTGTAAAGTATGGGAAAAACCAGCGGGGAAGGTGTTTGCATAGTTTATAGTAGTGTTCTGGGCTGGGTTGGTCTGCTGCCTGCGTAATTGGCTGATTCTGATACATTTCACCTGCCAGCTATGCTAGTTCTCCTTCATTAACTTCCTACTGCTGTTTTCCCTTTCCATTGCCTTCCTGTTTAAGCCCAGGGGCATGCAGTGCAAACACAGTGCTCAAATGTGCACAGAGCTCCTATTTCCTGGTTTACCTTTCTTCTTTTTCTTTAAAACCTGGTGCGCAACACGCACACCCGCTTAGGCAATGTAAAGAGTGCTAGGCAGACTGAGACACACCCCCTTACTTAGCTGTGCTTAGCTAGGAGCAAACCTGAGCCACGGGGCTCCGATTCGCTTACAGTATGCCTGACACCCCCACCATGATGTCATCTAACTCCTAGGCTTGCACCAAGCTATTCCTGCTCTTACACTGTTGGGACCTGACTAGCATGGGGAAAACTGAGATTCACTATCATTCCCCTCATTTGCATAGGATTGCCTGCTAATGCATAGTTACATGTCTCACACTGAGTCTCTCCCCTTAGCAACCACTACTTACTGGCCATGTTGTCTCCTGCTTGCCATTGACTTTGATGGCGGAATAGTGATTTTAGTTAGAATGCTTATTTTAGGTTTATTTTCCCCCCAATCCCATTTGCGTGCCACTGCCCTATGCTTAAACAGCCGGGATCGGCTAAAAAAAATTAAGGTTGATTTTTTTATTTTTAAAGCTGTTTTCAATGCCAATGGCCTTATACTTGGTCATTGGCATGCCTCCTGACTGATATGCAGCCTTTATTTGGAGCTGTCACGGCTCTGTTTTGGAATTTGCAGAAATGTACTCGGTACTAACCGAGTACATTTCTGCAGATTACACTAGTGCTGCACAGCAGGTTTCCAGCTTCCTGGATCACAAATTCACCTCATTTGCATGGATTTCTCCTGCAAATGGGGTAATTTGCATACAGGGGCTGAGTCTGTGCAGGACTAGTGCAGGAGCACTCGTGCACACCACCACAGGTTATTCCTGGATCGCTTGGCAGACTTATTGCCTGCTACAGCTCCTGCACTAATCCTGCACACCGCGCAAGGCTTGCAGAATCCGGGGGAATGTTAGTTTTTGGGTGGTGTTTTACCAAATAAATTAGTAAGCATGCCAAAGTACTACTTTTTCATTATTTCTGTTTTCCCTTTCCACTCAGTTATCAAATTGAAATTGCTAGCAGCTGTTATTATATCTAAAGGATTAGAGAAAAGTGAAGATGACTCCTCAGGTAGTGTGAGAAGCTATTTATAGATTCAGATGCAGTATTTTCTTTTTGCAACATGTATATATTGTGAAGCAGTCAATCAATTGTGACTGAGAATTATGATTGCTGGACTGTTAATTTCTGGGTGGTGCTTCAACAGTTTAGTCAGTGTGCTTGCCACAGAGTGTGCATTGCTCATGAGTGGTAAAAAGTAAATACTGGGTTTATTTCAGTTTCAGTTGTGCTTTTTTCATGTTCAGGTTTCTTATTTGGAGAGTATAAAGTAAAATAATTTGTACTTAATGAAATGTTTCTTAGGAGTTGTTGCCTCTTTTTGTCCATTGTGTTCGTTTATTATAGACCTTTATACAGCATTATTGGGGTACTATATTATTAATTTGTGGCACAGCAGTATGTGATATACTACTACATTTTGCATATTGTTTTCAGCTTTTCCTGTATACTTAAATTTTAACTTATTCTCAAACAAGATTTAATTGTTTCAAGCACTCTACAGATGAGTTGTAAAATGTTGTATAGAGCTCATATATCTATATGATTGGAGGAACCCAGCTCATATTTTAATTACATTACAATCATAAGGGTTTTTAGTATGCTGTTGATGGTAATGGATGTCTTATCAGTTGTTACACCGAACATACATTGTTTGCATGCAGGCAGACAGGTGTAATGTTAACTCTCGAGTTCTAACAGAATGTCAGAGTGCCAACAATTCTTCACCAGGTAGCAAAAGGGTATACTGTTATCACAGAAGATAGAGAGATTAGTATTAAGGTGGGATATTGTTGCTAGTTAAACAACATTTGCATTTAGATATAGATATAGTTATAGTTATGAATTTCGATGATGTTGCAAAGTTAATTACAATTCACCTAAGCTGATTTTAAGTTCTGTTTGTCTTCCAATCGGGAGCTTATACTTGGGGTTACAGTATTTGAAATGTGTTAGTACAATGGTCAATTAAAAATGGTGTATGGGTTGTTACAGGAGATTTCAATTATAACTGGCATATGGTTAATCTTTAAGTTGCTGAGCAACTGTCTGTGTTATCCAAATAGTTGATCAACACTTTGTATCATACTTTCAGTTCAGATATAATTATAGATTTGTTGTTAGTTGATAAGAATGATATACTGATCAGAATTATAAGGTAATCTATTGATCATTTGCCAGTTTGTTTGAATGTGAATGTGGAAAAGAATGCTGTAAGGAGTGTAACAAGGAATGTGAAATCTTTTAGCTCTGTCAACTGAAGTTTAATTTATGAGGAAATTGCTAGTGATACACTGGTCTCAATTACTGGTAATACGAGTATGAAAGCTGAAATGCTTTCAGTTCATGCAGCTAAAATGTTTAATGATATGCTCACCCTTAAGGCTATTGGCAAAAAGGAGTTGCATTCTCCATGGTATGATCCAGAAGTTCATAAAAGTGCCCTCATAAGAAAGAGAACATTTGAAGTGTATATGAATGAGGAGAATTAAATGTCTATGAATATGTGTAAACTGCTTGTAGTAACTATAGGTATTTGTGTATTACTCTTATATTAAGTAAAAAAAAAGAACAAAATAACAGTGGACCCAAGTGTATTGTTTTGAACAGACCCCCAAGGAGTTTTCCCCATAAATAACATAAGAAGTAATCAAAAATACAGAATACACAAACATCAGACTAGGGAATCAAACCTGGACATAAAACAAATCCATCAGCAACCTACAACTCTATCTTTAGAGTATACTACAGGTATAACCCCTAATGTTTCAGACATACTAGTTGTTTTTAGACTACACTGAAAAATATACATGGTGTACATTCACTACTGAACAAATATCAAATAATTTACTGCTCTGTGTAGTTCTGTTACTGCAGATTGAAGGTTCTCAGCAGTGTATAGCTCTACTGATTTATCATTATAGGTTGCTATTCTTAGGGTAGTCCTACACACATTAGGTCCATGCTACTATATATGGCACATGCCTAGCTGCACTGCTTGCCAATTAATAACATATTCCCTCAACATTCTAGAAGAATGTATGAATAACTGTCAAACAGCAGTATTCTGGTATATAATGTTTCTTTCCAACTCTGTACCACTGTTTTATAGTAATACAATATATACAAAGTACATGGCAACAGCTGTCTACATATATCTATGTCTAAAGTGTACAGACCTGAGCACACACCTATGTTCTTCAATATGTCAATAGTATTCACTTTTATTGATAAAACAGGGAAACACCACTCAAGATGTAGTCTTGAGACTTAATATTATGGCAACATAACACAAGTGAAAAGAGAGATGACTATACTAAAATAATCTCAAAGGGACAATTGCGAGCATTGATTTAAATACAACATAATATCTGGCCCTTTAAAATCTTGCAATACAAAAATCAAGTCATTCTAATTAGAGTCTTATGTTGTTATTCTCACCTCTTAAATTACAAAATTTAAAATAATTAGTCTGAATATCCTTTAGTGAGTGCATCGCTATTATCATTTTAAATGCTGGCCAACATACAACAGTGT
This sequence comes from Protopterus annectens, assembly GCF_019279795.1. NCBI lineage: Eukaryota > Metazoa > Chordata > Ceratodontiformes > Protopteridae > Protopterus > Protopterus annectens. The sequence goes on along the minus strand of NC_056725.1, from coordinate 602,506,856 downwards.
CCTAGTTCATAAACTGCTAAGCTCACTAAGTCATGTTTCCCTCAGATTAATATAATGATCTATAAATAAAGATGGATATATGAAAAGAAATGATGTGCAGCAGAACATTACTGAGGATAATCCCTTTCCTGTACAATTCAAAAGTGTTTCCCTTTCCCTGTCAATAGCAGCATAAACAATTTTAAGTCATTACATCAGACCAACATTACATATTACAAAGCTACTGGTTCTGTTTTGCCCCTTGTCATGCATTTTTTCTATATATGTAAAATGACTCCCATCCTGTGTAGAAAAACTAATAATTAAATAAAGTAGGCATCCTTTTTATTGTAACTAAATGATATTTCCTGCCACTCATCATATTTAGAAGTAACAACGATTTAAATGTAGATATTAGAAAAGGCACATGTGCAATTTACTCTCTAACATTTAAATATATACCTATTCCAAGTTAAGAACCCTCTCCAATAGCACCAGGACCATACAAGGAGCATTAAATACATATAGTCACCACACAACATGGTAAAGCCAAAACAAGCAGGTGAGAAGCAGCCCACAGGCTAGGAAACAGAATGCCACCAATAATTTTCTATGTACAAAATGTCAATCCTACAAACTGCAAGAATTAAACTAGTATTATGAAAGCTCCCTTTCCTTACTGTGAACATAAACACACATCGATGGTCAAACAAAACATCAGCAACAATAACAGGCACACTATCCCTGAGCTAACCACTCCCCTAGACTTTAATAATGTTGTATTCCTTATCCTTTACTTGCAGTAGTAGAGAAAGCATGCATGTAGCTGCAAAACATAAAATAGCTATAACAGTGAAAACCACATTGCAATAGCAATTGTCACCAAGGAAACAGCTCATCGGTACAGTTAGGCACACACAAGACGCAGCACAAAGCTTGTAGCTCTTTCATAATAAAATGCTTAAACATTCATGGTATGCAAAACAAAAATCAGCGGGTAATATTATAAATATTGTAATACGTCCATGAATATTCATTGATCACTAAGTTTTTGCCTGAATATTCATAAAAAATCCCCATCTAAAAGCTTTAATGAACTTAATATCATAAACTGTGTGAAATATATTTCTTTTCTTTTTTTATCAGATATAAAATCCTAAGCAAATAATATCAGAAATTTATGTTATTAAAGTTGAATTAAGTACAGTTGTGTAAAATCTTACCATCACCTTCTTTTCACGTTTGCAGTTTTCTTTACAATAATGATCCTTTGCCAAGGGCAGCCTGACAACGGCCAGTATACCAAAGCCGGTTGGTCGTAAAGGGTACACCGTATGTCAGACATATGCTCCCAGTGCATGGCATAGGGCATAAAGGTGATGTTTGAATGTACCATCCTCAGAAATGAAAAATCCCGAATAGGAACAACAGTCCAAGGATAAACGTAGGTAACAAATACATCCAGAAGGAAAAAGGACCGGGGGGGGGGGGATACTGCAACAGTGAAGAGAAAGACATCTACTGTTATGCTAAGATTTTACACAACAGTACTATGTCCTCCCATATCACTGTTGCAGTATTCTTACAATAGGGAGAGTGAAAAAGCTCAGGAAGAAGAGTGGGAGGGTAAAGGCCAGTAGAGCCCTCCAGGAAGCCATGGAGAATGGCATTGGCAAAGTCTGCTCTAGCCCTTGAAATTACATCTAACTTATAGTGCTTGATAACCTTATGTACAGAAGTCCAGGTATCTGTGTCAAGAATATAATTAGTAAATAAATAAACAGAGATCTCTCAGGGTAAGGTACCTGCTATATCCCCAAACGAAAAATGTCAATATCAAGGTGCAGGTACTCCACGACTATGGAAGCCAACCATCAACCAAAAAAAGCAAAAAAATCAAATATTTATTCTACTTGAACAGCAAAAAACTTTATTCCAAGGGTTGTTAGCGCTTCCGCATCTACTCTGGACGCTTCTTCAGACTGAAAAGGAACATTCACAGTAAGTGGATCAGGGTTACCAGAAAGACACAAACATAAAACTTTTTCCATTTGGATAGGTAGGATTTCCTAGTAGTGGGCTTCCTGGCCTACTGCAGCACCCAAAGCACGTCCTCAGAAAAAAGGTGTCTGCAGGGGATCAAAACCCCTATCACCCACAATGTCAATTGAAGAGTGGACAGGTGGGGATGGATAAGAGATCATTTGTCTTGTGTGAGTAGATCCAACCTGGAAAGTAACTTGTGATGACTGCCCTTGGCAAGATGCAAATGAAGAGGGAACCAATGCTGTCTGGGCCAAAAGAGAATCGCCAGCAAGATTCTGGGAGCATCCTGTTGTATCTCGAACAAGACTTTCAGAATGACAGGAAGGGGAGGGAAGACATAAAGAAACATCCCCTTCCAAGAAAAAGAAAGGGTGTCCACCTTCCAGACTAGAGGGTATGTGACTGGCACAAAATAGATGAAGTTGTCTGTTCAGAGGGGAGGCAAAGAGACTCCTTGAGGAGTACTCCACCAGTGGTGGACCATGTCCAGAAACACATCCCTATGAAGCAGCCACTCTTGGGATAGTGTTATGGACCTGCTCAGAGAATCTGCCCCTGTGTTCTGATCTGAGGGAATGTAAACTGCCCGAAGGGTCACCTGAAACTGGATAGCCAGCTCCTAAACCTGACGGGCTAACCTGCATAGGAGATAAAACCTTGTCCTCCTTTGCTTGTTGACATACCACATCAATGTGGTATTATCTGTGAGAGTCTTGAGAGATCCTGGAAGAAGCCTGAAGAGCCAGCAAAAGAGGTCTCATTTCTCTGACCCTGATGTGATCTGTCTTTTGTCAAAGAGACCAAAGGCCCCGTACCTTCAGATGGCTGAAGGAAGCCCCCCATCCCATGTCCGATGTATCTGTGAAAAGTTCCTGAGAGGGGATTGGAGGACGAAAAAGAAGTCCTGGGTTGAGGGACAACTGATGAATCCACCACTGAAGTTCCAGCTTGAGGCATGGAAGCAGAGGAACTAGGAAATCTAAAGGATGAGAATGTTGAACCCAAAATGGCTTTAGAAACCACTGAAGCTTTGTCATGTGGAACATGGCTAGAGAGAGCATAGGAATGGTGGAAGCTATGTAACCCAGAGCCCTCAGAAATTATCTGGCTGTGACTGAAGCCAAAGGAAGGAAGGACTGAAAGAAAGCAATGAGAGTCAAGGCTTGGAGGGAGGCAGGGATGCCAGCATTGGAACAGTCTGAATCCTGCAACCCAGAAAAACATGATCCTGAGGAGGGGTCAGGAATGACGTCAGGAAATTTACAGGAAACCCCAGGCTTTGCAAGATAATGTAAAGTGTAGATGTGAAGCAACATCTCTTGAGTAGAGGACTGAATAAGCAAGATGCCCAGGTAGGGAAAGACCTGTATCTCCCTTAGCCTGCAGAAAGCGATCACAGCAGCGGGGCATTTGGCGAAGACCCTCAAGGCAGTAGAGATGCCAAAGGGCAAAGCAAAGAACTGAAAATGCCTGAAAAGGGTATGGATAGGAATGTATAGATAAGCATCGTTGAGATCCAGGAAAACTAGAAAAGCCTGAGGAAGCAGCAGAGGAAACAAAGATTGAAGGGATAGCATCTGAAAGGAAAGGATCTACAAAAAGGTGTTTAGCTGAGAAAGATCCAGTATGGGTCTCCAGGTACCTCCTTTCCTGGGGACTAAGAACATTCTGGAATAAAACCCCTTCCCCCTCTGAGGAGTTAGAACTTTTGGAATTGTCTTTTTAGCGAACAGACCCTGAAGCACCCCTGGAAAAAGTGCAGCTGTTCCTGATGAGGTGGGTGAGGAATACCCAAAACAGATTTCCAAACCATGAAATAACCCTGATTAATTATGGAAAGAACCCAGGAGTCTTGTGTGACCATTACCCAAACAGGAAGGAACAGGGAAAGATGCAGAGAGAGAGGAATCTGACTGAGAAGAAAAGTATAGTCAGATAGCACCTGGTTTGTCAGGAAAAGGAGGATTCTGAGTAGGAGGAGTTTGGGTAGCTTGAGTAGGGACAGTCCTTTTATCCCCCTTCTTACCCTTGGTGGGAGGGAGACACTCTCTACAAATAAAGGCAGGTTTATTAGAATAATTCTTATGAAACTTGTGCACTGGGGAAACAAAAATATGTTTCAATTCCTGTAAGGCCTTGCCTTTTTCTTACAAGGAATTAAACTACTCAGATGGTGGGCACTACAATGGTGCAGTAGTTAACACTGCTGCCTCACAGCAAGACGTTCTCTGGTTTGATTCTCAGCTGGGTGCCTTCTGTGTAAACTCTGCATATCCTCCCAGCATTCCTGTGGGTTTCATCCAGGTACTCCTGCTTCTTCCCACATTCCAAAGACATGAGTCTGGACCATTTCTCCCAGGGCCTCTACTGAAAATAGGCTCTGTCCTAGTCGGACTTTCATGGGCAACAAATGTTAAATAAATAAATAAACTCCACAGCAGCAGCACCAAACGAATCATTATTGTCCAGAGAAGCATCCATCAGTTTAGCCTTGATATCATCAGGCAACGGCTGAAGTTCGAGTCAGGAATACCTTCTCAAAACAGATCCAAAAGCAGAAGCCCTAGTTGAAGCATCAGCTGCATTTTATGCAATGGTGAGCGACTTGGGAGGATGTGCCAAGTAAAGCAAGAGCAGAAGCCTTCCCTTCAGAATCAGGGAGATCAGAAATAATCTGACAGACTTGAGAGAGAAGAGCCAAAACATACCTTAGCATGTGTGTCTGATAGCTAACAGCTCTAAAGGCCAGGGTAGCAGACGTATACACCTTCTTAACCAACCTCTACATGGTTTTGATATCCTTATCAGATGGCAGCAATTTAGAGGGCTTATCAGAACTGACAGCACAGAGGGGTCAGCAGAGGGACATTTATACAGAAACTTGCAGTCTTCAGGCACTTTATCAAACCTTCCAGTTTTTTGGGAGCAGGCGGTTGAGAATCAGGATCCTGAGAAGCAGATGAAAAAGCATTCAGCAAGGCAGCAAGAACTGGAGGAACAGCAGAGGGCTTAGGAGACCATTTGCAAAAGCTCATAGTACTTCTGAACATCAGACACTTAACCACAGTCCCATTTGAACAATTTCATCATTCTGTAAACACTATCACCAAATGAAACTCCTCAAAAGGAGAGTCAGGACTGATACACTCTTCTTCCTCAGAACCATAGTCCAATGGAGAAGGAATCTGGGAGGAATACATCAGGGACTCTTCATCAGAATCAGCAGCATCCTCCTCAGAAGAATCCTGCTCCGTATGCCTCTTAAGAGGGTTCAAAGACCAGGCTGGAGGCAGGAATAGAAACACCCTGTGGAGGCTTGAGAGCCATAAGTACATTAAACAAGCCTGAGTGAAGTTTTGCCATTCACTCTGAGGATCTTTGGGAGCAGGTGAAATATGTTTAGATTGCTGCTTCTTTTTGAGTGGGACATTAGCCTTAAAGTATTTTTGAGGTTCAGACCCCTGAAGAGACTCAATAATAGTAGTCGGTACCTCTTCCCTAACTAAAATTTGAGAAACACCCTTAGGCCCTTCAGTAATAACCAGCCACAGTTACCCCGTACATCCGAGGCAGACGTCTGCAAAACCTCCATGGATGTGCATGGCATCAGGTCCATGATGGCCTCCGAAGTGGTCATGGCAGAGTAATCAGAGACAGAAACAGGACACTCCTCTGGGCTTTCACCATCCTCAAGAGAGATATCCGATGGAGGCCGTACAGCCAAAGAATCAGACCGAACTTTCTTGGCCTTTTTCTTCATAGATGGCTGGCTCTCAGACCAGGAAGATCCTTCCACAGTATCTTTGGCCAACAGCTTAAGTTATTGGTTCTCAAGATAAATTACTAGGGAAGAAAGCCGACTCCTCAATGTCTTAAAGACAAAGGACCGACAAATCTCGCAAGACGAGATCCTAAACAGAACAAACACCGCTTATGATGGTCTTTATGGGAATCTGTCTCCCACACTGGCATTTCCCCTTTCTGGAGGATATGAAACCCAATAGCCAAATTACAAGGCAAACATAAGATAAATAAAGTCAACCCCCCCCCCCCCGCAATGGGGCAATTATCTGAAAGCAGTAGGACCAGCAGACGAACCAGCATTTTGACTGATGATCAGAGATGGTGTTTAGACTGGTGGCAAAGAAATTCTGAGGGTGGGACATCCGGTTGTCACTTTTATACCCTACCCTGTGTGCGGGGAGCATATGTGTGATGCATGGCATGCCCTTTACAATGAAAAGGCTTTGGTATACTGCCAGGACATCAGACTGCCCATGGCAGGGAATCCCTATTGTGAATAATACTGCAACAGAGATCATTTAATACAATAATTAAAAGAAAGGCCTCAGGTTATACATTTTTACAGATGTGAAAGAAAAGCAGTAGTCACCTTAGGTTTCTGAATTAATTGTTAATTTTACCATATCTTTTAGAACAAATCTGCATTTAAAGAGTATGTCAACTTTAAACCTAAGAAGCTACAGAGAAATTAGAAAGTATTGTATAACTAACTAGTAATATACAATGAATATAGAATGCCTGATTTAGTTAGAAATTATTTACTCTTATATAAGGAGACCTGAGAAAAGTAAATAACATTTCTTCCTAGCCGGTATCATACTATGCTTTGGATTCATAGATCAATTAAAACATTTCTAGTTTTCATTATCAATATATGTCTAATGAAATAACTATAACCAGTTTATGTACTCTATTTCAGGTGAGATGTTATTTTTAACATGTGAAGCAGCTTCATCCAAGGTGTCAAAGACTCTTACACCAGAAGACAAAAACAAAATGACTAGGTAAAATAAACAAAGCTTTCTGCCCTTCTTCTTCAAAGCCTTTCTTAGAGGAAATCTTGTTTTTTTTTTTCTTTCAAATGCTCTAGCAGCAATGTTTAAAGAAATTACATTGTTCTCACTCTTAACTGGTAATCATCAAAACAAGTTCATTGTCCAAGTAAGACACTGGGCCAGATTTCACAACAGTTGTTCTCGGTGTAAGCCTGCCTTGCTTTCAAAAGACCTGCTCTCAGTGTAAATGTCAATAAACAGGCTTACTGCAGGGACCAGGGACCAAATTCCAAAACACCTGTTCTTAGCCTGCTCTCATTGTAACTGGTCACATACACTGACAGCAAGTCTTTTCAAATCAGGGCCCTCAATTTTACTATAATGGATGTTGTCTTAGGATTTGAAGAAATTAAAAGCCAAGTTCCATGCACAAGTTTGGACCCTACAGGTAGGCTTCATAGAGGTTCAGAGATACTAGTAGTCAAGTGGTTAAAAAGCTAACCATATATTCTGTCTCTCTCCATCTTTGCAAGTATTCCATATATATTATCATTCTGATTCTATTAGCAAGGTCTTCATTCTTATTCAACAAAATATTATTTTGTTTTAGAATAAGAATGCATTTCTTGCTCTGTAAACCCAAATGTGTCATTTAATATTTCTATGTCTTGGAATTTCTGGTCAAACATTTGGAGAATTTTCTTAAAGGCCTCTGTTTGTTGAAAAAAAATATCTTGAACTCTGTCTAATTCAGGTTGAGTCTTCCAATTTTCTAGAAAATGCTTCCAAAGATTAGATTATCTGTTGTACACCTCTTTGGGTCAAAGGTCAGTCTATGAACTTCTGGAGGTGTTCACAGTGAACTTGTGCAGTCACCAGCTTATTCAGTAAAGTGTATCAAAAATAGCAGAAACTATAAATCCCAGTGGTTGACAAAGATTGTCCTAACTTGTATTTCATAAAATGCAAGACTAGTTACTTGAGTGAAATAAGAATCTTTCTTATTAAAACATTTCTGTTAGGTGCTTTATGGATGTATTTCATCCTGTCTCTCTCCATGTAGATAAAGCTGTGTGAGTACACATCTGTGGGTTACTGCTCTTAGCGTTAGAGCATTTATCCATTTATGCCATTCCCAGACGCTACACATTTTGCCATATGTACTCATTACATTTGCTGATCAGCTGTTACGATAAGTGTGAAATCCTCAGGTCACTGTGTTGATAGGCTGCCAGCACTGGTGCTATACTACACCTTTAGGTCATATATGTGTGTTGGTATGGAAAGTGAATATGTGCTGCGTGAGTAACTAGTACAACATATATAGTCCTCATAAGTAACTAGTACAACATGTAGTCCTCACATGGGTTTGGAGAGCTGCCAAAAGGCTATGGAATTTTGTCCAGATAACATAAGTTATACTTTATGCATTCCAAGGAGAAGTCCTCCTCAGAAATGGCTTGTGCAACAGCAACAACAACAACAGCAGGGGTTTGTAGTGCCCTTTCCAGCTAGAAGAGCACACACTATTAGACTTATGTGGCATCTTCTGACATACAGATGGTGTCTGCTACTGGCAGAAATATGTACCCACTGCAGTTAGGAGGGACCAAGGACTCTGCTACACTGCCATGTAGGAGACGGAAAGTGAGATTAAGTGCATTGTGTTGTCTGGTTAAAATTTGTGTGTGTGTGTGTGTGTGTGTGTGTGTGTGTGTGTGTGTGTGTGTGTGTGTGTGTGTGTGTGTGTGTGTTAGTGCACATGCACATGTGTGTATGCATATGTGAGTGCTTGCGCGTGTGTGTGTTAGTGCACACGCACGTGTATGCATATGTGCGCGCTTGTACATGTCTGTGTGTGTGTGAGTGTGAGTGCTCTATGAGTCTGTGTGTGTGTGTGTGTGTGTGTGTGTGTATCTGTAAGTTTATATCGAATACTTAGCTTGAAGACATTTCATATCTGATTAAACATATATGGGAAAAAGTTCTTAAAACAAATTATATAAAAATCAAACTCATTCGACAATATATTTTTTTAACATAATATACTACTGCAGATAATGTGTAGTGCCAGAATAGTACTTAAATGTAAACAGTATAATGCAAAGTACAAATTATATAGGACTTATTATTAGACAGACAGTTATACTGTCTTAGTTATTTACGCAGCAATTACATTTCATTATGACTAAACATTACAGTTCATTTTGTGGATATATTTAGTACTTGTAACACTGAGTTACATGTGGTTTCATTTGTGGTTTACTTGACACTATAAGCCAAGTCTTTGTATTGTCTCGCAGCCTCAAACCACATGTATAAAATTAGCTCCCAGGGCCAAGTGCAAATTCTGAATCTGGTCCTGCGGGTGTGCTTTAATTTTATAACTGGATGTGAAATATTCATTTATCACTGACGTGTTATAATGACAGGATCCATTGTAAGTGCCTTTGCAACTACAAATGTGAAATAAAACGTTTATCACAAAAACAAATGCAGCTGTGATTTTATGCTAAGAGATTTTAATTTCCAAAGGCCGTATGTACTTTTTGCATCATTAATACTGAAGTCGTTGTTGTGTTAGGCAATGAACTTACTCATTTTTAGGGTATTTATTTACAAAGTTTATACACACTTGGACTGGGTGTTATGGAAAACTTTATTTTAAAAACAAATAAATACAATTTTTTTTTCCTAGCAGTGACTCGTTATATATAGCAAAGTGCTACTATGGGGTCTAGGATGAAAGACACTTATGTGGCATGCTAGCAAGGCTGTGCCATTTTCAATTTAGAATGTGTACTCCCTAAAGAAAAAAATATGTAATGCACTGTAAATTATATACATGCTAAATGGAAAAGAGCCTTTGTGGCACCTTGTAGTAGCCGTTGCTTACCTACTAGATGTATTACGGTCTTCTTGGTTATCTCATCCAGTGGGGGAGCTTCTAGCAAACTGCTGGCATCAGGAAACAGATCAATGCACTTAAACCATCATGTTATCTCATTGTGTCAATGCAGCTATTAGTAGCAATGAAGTCTATTATTTATTTATTTGCTCAATTTAGTAAGCAGGGTAGAGCACTGATCCAAATGGATCTATTTCAGTCTCAGCCTTGACAAATATAAATGACAGTAAACAAGGAAGTTAACAAGAAGTATTATGAAAGCAAACAAAATGTGGTGTGTAGATAGTAATGAATCAACAACACTAATACTAAAAAGTCTTTCCATGTTTGCTTCCCATGTTTTGATCAATAGCAGTGAGCTGGTGAGTGATAAGGATGAGCAGAAAGGACCCCAGACTCAGTATTACTCTTCAGGCACATGACCACACACGTGCAATGTAAGAAGATGATATACTCAAATATGGACAAGCCAGTCAGGTTTGGATTATTGGGGTTCCTGCTGTGTGCTCAAGACACAATAGCATAAGTCTCAAAATAGTGGGAAATTAATGTGATAAGGGGAGAATAAAATTGCTGTGTCCTGAAGAATTCCCCTTTTCGTAAGTTACAGTGATCGTAGAGTTAGTATACATAATTAGCTGAATTGTAGGGGGTGCAATACCCTTACATTAGGGAGGCAGGAGGGCTTGCCCCATGCAAAAAAAAAAACATTTCTAATGTGTAAAAGCAAATTTCATACTTCACTGTTACAGCTGTACAACCTCACTTAATTCTTCTGAGTTTTAGGGCTTGTATTGTAAAGTCGCAAAATTCTAATAGGGTAACAATCTAATGTTGTAAAATTGTCTTTGGCTTTAAACCTAAGCTTCCTTAAATACTAATAATGACCTGAAACTGCTGTACAGTGTATAGGAAAACTGATAGCAGATCTTTTGTAAAAGTTTTAAATTGATAAGACAAGATTAACCCAAGAGCACAGTTTGTCAAACAGTGATGGATTATGGCACAAATGAGCACATTGTCGAGTGTGGTATAGTGTCTAGTAACAAAGGGGGGAAGGCAGAAAACTGTTAGGTGGACTGGTCCATACCTGCATCTTCTTCAGCCATGACTCAGTCCATTGCTACTTACAATGATATTTGAAATAGAGGCATACATTTAGCTTAGGTTATGAAAGGGCTTTGTTAAAGCTTCCTCAACACATCTCCTACAGCATAATACAAAATGCATCAACCTATCATACGTAATGGTACACTAACTCTGTTACAATAGAATTATTACAGGGATAAGTAGAAGCGTACACCAAGCGTTCATATACAACCATTTATTTTGTTATACACTGCAGACAGCCATAACATGCGTGAATGGGCGTACCTTCATTGAAGGTTGTGCATCAGAGGCCGGCAACTCGGCATGTAAAAATCTACTGCCAATCATTAGCGGACTGGAGTTCCACTGTGGCGATCCCTAACCAGGAAAAGCCGAAAGACACAACAACTGCAGACAGCCATAACCCTCATATAAGCTGTTAACTGGCATCATTTACTTTTAATATCTATTGCACTGGAATATTATTACATTATGTTATGATGTTGAAGCATATAAATTATCTGCAACAGCCGATGCAAAATAATACAGAAATCTATGTAGACAGAAGATCCTTGTGCATACAAGTCAGCCAACTGATAAGTGAGGATGGCCTCACACTAGCCTGTGGCCTACACTTTCTCAGCTAGTGTTGTTGAAGCGTGAAGCCCTGCCTGTTTATTACTTTCCTGCATGGTGCTGTGGTTAGGGCATTGTTCTGCAGATGGCAGCAGGTAGTGGTGCAGAAGGAAGCTCATGTTTGTTTTCTGTGCTTCTAGTGTGGAATGACAAGACCAAAGTGTCTCATTTCATGTTACTATGCCACTGTGAACATGCCTCCTTATATATATGTGTAACCCATGGCAATCATGAAATGTGCCAGTATTCAGTTTATATTTTTTAGAGAAAATGCAGGTATTTCAAAGTCACAGGGTACAACTGGGGCAGCAAGGAAAGCAGTTATGTCCAAAGTGATATGTGCTTGTTAAATTACTAGCCATCCAGCAAAAAGATATAGACATTTGTTTGAGTATGTATCTTTGTATATATGTATATACTGATCACCGAAATTCCAGGAAGTGTGCATTATGTGAGCACATAGATTACAGTCTAGAGTACAGGCTGGAGTACATCTCTAAAAATCCAGTTGCACATTTTCTCCTTATCAAGCTTACTAAATAGGTCATTTTAGTAGTGGTCTGGAATTACTAAATGGGTCATTTTAGTAGTGGTCTGGAAAATCCGCTGTATATGTTATATAAGAGCTCACTGTTTCCCTTGTATCATAACCATTTTTTTGATGACTCACTTTGAATATTCACTGCTGGATCATTAGTACTATATTTCAGGCTGCATCATCTATGTGATTTTAAACACCATTCTAAGCTATTAGCATTTACAGCAAGTGTGTGTCTTTATGAAAATTATTTTGAAGTCCATTTACCTGTTTCATTAGAACCTAATGAAGTGGTTTAGCGGTATTAATATATGCAGCCAATAAGAGTTAATGGCCGTAAATTCTCCTAGACTAAATCACTGAAAGTGTAGCTTACATGTTCAATAAATCTGTTACCTCCATAAACTTTTGCTACAAATCAAGAACCTACATTTAATCACATTGAGATTATTAGGTAGAACAGTAAATACCCTGATTTTTATTTATTTATTATAAGCAATTAACTGAATATTCTGAGACAGATGTTAATGCACAGTAGACTCCCTGAGAATTTAAGAGATTCCAAGCATTGTTTCTTCCTTGTTAGTTGACCAGGTAGACAAGCAATTCCTGAGTATGTATTAATAATTTGCAATAATTAGTAAATGTAATACCTTGAGTACAAATTCTCAGTCATTACATACAAAATAAAATAAAATATATGTTATACTAATTGGTATGATAACATATGCATTCTGGCAAATTATGTAAATTATGCCTAAAGTTATGCATATTCCTAGCAGGTCATATGGCAATACTCAGCATTTAAGGCTAACAATGCATCCCAGTTAAGAGCTTGACAAGAGTGGTTTTAGAATCATGATTCACAAATATATGAGAAAAAAGGCATCAGAGAACAAGCCAATATCTTGCAAACAAACTGACAAACAGCAGATCGTTTTTTGTGAATTCAGTGACCTTACAAGTGTTCTTAATGGTTGTTGTTTGTCTTTCGGCTTTTTCCCGCAAAGGGGTCGTCACAGCAGAACTCCAGTCCACTAATGATTGGCAGATTTTTTTACGAAATGCCGAGGTGCCAGCTCTATGCCCAACCTTCAATGAAGGCACGCCCATTTACGCACGCATGTCTTTCAAACGCTACCCAACCGCGGGGAGGACATGCAGACTCCACACAGAAGGCACTCCCAAGCCAAAACGAGAATCGAACTGGAGAACCTCTTGCTGTGAGGTAACAACGCTACCGCCGTACCACCACGGCACAAGTGCTCTTAATGGTAAAATGAGTATTTAAGTGTTATTAATGGTAAAATGAGTATTTAGAATAACTGACAGAGTAATCTATCCATCCGTCCATCCATCCATAACCCCTTTTTCTCATTTTTGCAAATTGACAGACTAATATTGCACATTAATTAACAATGTCTTTCAGTCTGTCTATAGCGTACAATGTTTATTTTTATACCTTGTCAATTATATGATGCTGGATGATAGGGCTTTTTGCTTACTTACTGTGGAACTGAAAATTCATCAGAATACAAAAATTGTTTTTGAGTAAGTCTTGAATATTCAAATAATTAATTTATATCCTTTATTAAAACATAATAAGATGCAAAAGAAGCTGATAAACTGTTGGAAAATAAAAATGGATCAAATAAATAAGGACAATAAAAGCATTATTACAATGGCCAATTGGAAGGATTTCATTAAAGCAACCTATTAAAATAACATCCAAGACACCTTCTAAATGAAGGCTTGGTCTCATGTGCCCAAATCAGAGGGGAGAGTTGATCCCACAAGAATAGAATGAAGTGTGCAAAATAATTCCTACCCAAGTTCTCATGCTGTTTCATGGGAATGTGCAAGAATCCCTCACCTGATGATGTGAGTAAAGGAGAAAAGTACTTGAAAATAGATGGGTCACAGAGTGTGTAGGGCATGATAAAGTTGACTTTAAAACTCAACCTGACTGAATCAAGCAGCTAATGTTTTGCTGTGCCACAGGGGAAATGTGGCTGGTATGAGGGCCACCAGTCAGTACACTAGTCACAGAATTTTATGTCCACTGTATGTAATGAAGGTCCCCATTGCTATGCCCATGTTAAGGTGCTTTACAATAACATAATCAGGAGGACACTATTGCATGCATTACTGTAGTCATTCCCAGATATGGAATTAGGTACTTAACCCTGTGAATGTGAACAATTATGCATATGCTTTCTGAAGGCTCTTGTCTAGGTTCCAGGACTGGAGCAGCTCACACTGCCTCCCTACCCTCAGGATAGATGAACCAGTTTTGGCCATTTTCTCCCAACCTCCCTTTTGAGTTCTTCCAATGCCTGTGTCATTAGTTTTCGTAAGTTTTTTTTTCTTTTTTTTTTTTTAAATTACCTGAAATGCCCTGCTGTCTAGCTCTACACTTGCTTAAAGTCCATTGTCACACCTTAAGAGTGCATTACAGCAGATAAGTTAACTGTCATAATACCCTAATCACTTTGTATTTATTTGGACTATGTTACTAATAAAAACGCTTCATTAACTTTTCTTCAATCCATGGCCCAATTAAATTAGGATTTCCCTTGGTAACATCAACAAAGATTCTTCCATAGACTTTAATGGGCACATTTCTACACCTGTGCAAAATGCATCCATTAAAGCCTATAGACACATTTTACATTTTCACTGAGTTGATGTCACTGAGATTAAAGATCATCCTTAACTTTCAGTGGCATCAGCACGGTGAAAACAAATTTAACAACAGCTGATTAAAGTTCATGCTCTAACAAAAAGGCATGCCAATTGGGCAAAAATGCTAATTGTCATTTTATGTGCCACATACAATGGTGTTAAAAGGTAAGTTGCCGAGTACGACAATACACTTTACATGTAATTGTTCAAAGGCACTACATGGTTATTTACACTAGACATGATACAAGGATTTCAGAAAGCAGAGTGCATCGTGGATTTAATGCCACTTCATTGTTTTGTTTGAATTATTTACTGTGTAGTCGGAGGCTAAACTGAGTCATCCGGAGTAATGGACACAGCAGTTCTCTTGCCTGGCACTATGTTCAATGTAAAGTCAAGGACCAAAAAAAACAGTGTAACTGAATCAAGCTCCTTATAAAGGTTGCTAACTCACGTTCTAAAAGCAACAGTAAATACATGTATCACATTCAAGAAATTCTGATATCATCCACGGCTACTTGTAGGAATGCCAGCACTTCGCTCATGCCCCATCAGCAACTACCAAATGTTCCCATAACAACATGCATCCAGGGAAGCTGCCTCCTTCACCCCACCCTACTTAAGGGTGTGAGCATTCAGAATTATCTGGTATTTCAGTGTCTACGTTCAAATCCTCCTATGTGTGCAGTGCATTTTAAATGCTGTACCTTCTTAGTTACTCCATTTTGATTGTACGATACTGGATAGGGGGATACAGAGACATCCTTTTCTAGCTATGGATGATCACCCTTGTTCTCACCATAAATTCATCAACAATGAAAATAGGTGGATGAGGACACAAAGTTGGAAATGTTAAAGGAGCATATCTGAATACAGAAATAATGCACTGGATGGCTTGCAGTGCAGAAGATAAACCCACTTATATAAAAACTCCTCTTTCCAAAATTCAGTCATTAAAGTCCTGGTTTTAGATCATCAGATTGATTTGGATGCATACATAGAATCAATAAATGTAATGTGTCTGCCTTAAAAGAAAAGGTCAAGCACATTTAAAATAGAAACTTTAAAGCATGTTAAAGAAATCAGCAAAATCCTGGTGAAGGGCTACAGTTATGCAAGAACAGGAGGCATCATATGAAAACAGTGTGAGCTGAGCTGAGACCCAAAAGTGAAACGTTTTTCATACAGAATATTAATAACATAAAGACTAACCATCCAAAGTAATTAAAGTACATTTCCTAAGTAACTGGGAAAGCATAAAATGCCATGGTACAGACAAGGTACAGTATACTTATCTGAATGTATGCACACCAAAATTCTGTGAAAATTAGCCCATAAAAATACATACCATGGTACAGGGGTGTGGGGGTGCAGCCCTCCATTTGGGTGGGTTTTATGTGCTTTGGTTTGTTTTTTATTTCCTGCTGGCCAAGTGTTTACTTATGCAGTGAAAACTTCCGAAGACGTAAATGTTCATGTAAACTTTCGTGGTTTTCATCTCGCCATTTTGCAAGTAGACATAATGGTAATTCGCTGTGTAAAAGTGGATCTATATATATATATATATATATATATATATATATATATATATATATATATATAGATACACTAGACAATCTCGACGTACTGAAATGTCAAAATTCAGTACGTCGAGACCGAACAGTGAAAAGTGCAGTTAACCAAAACTACACTATGCCGAATCCACAAATGTTGAATTCGCCGTTATCGTGGTGTTGAGTTCGTGACGTGTGGTGCGGTTTGTGGAATTATCTGGGGTTTCAGTAAAGTGTTGTGTGTTTGAGGATAATGGGTAGGGATTTTAGTGTGTGTGCGGTGGTGTTTGTTGTGTGTTTGTGTGTTTAGTGCGACCTCGGAGTTAGAATATATAAGTGGGGGGGTGTGGTGGGCACAGCCCCCCATGTGGGGGGAGCAGGGGGGCTTGCCCCCCTGCTTATAGGTAGGTTAAGTGTGTTTGTGTGTGTTATGTTTGTTTAGTTAGGTAGGTGTATGTGTGTGTGTGTGAATGGTCGCGATTGTAGTGTTCGTTATTGTGAGTTTTCGTGTATGGGGTTTTTCGACTATTCAGTCTCGAAATACTGAAATTTGACATTTCAGTATTTCGAGATTGTATAGTGAATCCATATATATATATATATATATATATATATATATATATATATATATATATATATATATATCTACACACACACACACACACACACACACACACACACACACACACACACACACACACCCATACATATAATACGGGTATACGTAGATGCGAGGACATAGAATTGTTTTTATACATAAAATGTGTGGAGCTCTAGCAAAATCAGTCATCACTGCATTTCCTAAATAAATACAGACATTTGAGTTCCAGACTTGATAGCCTTCAGGCAAAAGCATGCTAACGCAATGTCTATTTTTCTAGCAACTTTGTAAGTATACAAAGGAAATATCTGTCCATGATTTTCATCCTGTGCCCCTGTTATTATGTAGCTTTCTTCTTGATTTCTGAACTAAGCTGTCATGTGGATTTTGGGAGAATGAGTGCCTTGTGTTGCATGCTGCATTCTGAAAGCAGTGAGCTGAGAAAATACATTTCTGTTTGGTGATTATTTGTGAACTTATTCAGTCATTTGATCGCAATAAATTATTTGAGGTTTACGGTGACAGTCATTCTACTGGTTATAATTGGTGATAACATCTCTGTATGGGGGCCCTCTCTTTTTTGATCCATCCTTCTTAAAGTATATGGTTTTGCTAGCACATCAGCGAGGATTTCAGTCAATAAATGATCATGGACATTGTACATTCAAGATAGAATCAGATTATAAACGTTGTTAAGTACTTAACTCTGGAATCATGACAGAATAATTAGTAGAGCAGAAGCTTCCTTAATCTTCATATTTATAATTTATATTATGGTTATATAATTTATGAATGGAATAAAACAGAGTTGTCTAATTAAAAACGTGTTGAATATTTTTTTCACAACACAGTTATTAATAAGGAAATGGTTACTCTAATTAAATTCAGTACAGTGATGTTTTTGTTAGTCTTTTTTTTTAATTGCCACTATAAGATGAAAATAGAGTATAGTAACATATGTAAAGTGGGTGCTAGCTAGAGAGTAACATGGCAGATTTAATAACAGGTAGGCCACGGTGGTGCAGCAGTTAGTGTTGTCGCCTTACAGCAAGATGTTCTCCAGCTTGATTCTCGGCTGAAGTGCCTTCTGTGCGGAGTCTGTATGTCCTCCCCATGGTTGAATGAATTTTAAAGACATGCAGGTAGGTGGTGCATTTGTGGGTGTGCCTTCTTTGAAGGTTGGGCACTGGGCTGCCAACTCAACACTGTAAAAATCCACTGCCAATCATTAGCGGACTGATGATCCGCTGTGGTGACCCCTAACTGGGAAAAGCCAAAAGACTCGTACCTAGTTTCTAAGTATATAAATGCAATAACTTTCACTAATTTTGATCTTTGGTCCTTGATTAAGTTTTAGCTTTTTCCTTTAGTTTCAGGATAAGATGTTGAGGAGAATGTATGCATGTGTGTGGGGGTGGGGAGGAGTTTGCATTGTGTTGTCTCACTTTTTTCATTCAATAAAGTGTCTGTAATTGATGAGTATAGGGGTTGTCTGTAAAGAAATTGACTTAAGTGAGTTTGGGAGAGTGATTGCAGTGTATCTAAAAGTAACAAGTTAGCCATAATCTTTTTTTTTTTCACTTTCTATTACAGCCAGATATCTGCATTTCAATCAATAAGAGCCTGGTACTGTCAGTCCGGGCAGGATCTGTATGACTGCAAATGCCAGAATGACATATCGATAGTGTTCCCATTTAATAGCGCCTTCGTTCTGTGGCTGAGGTTTTGGCTGTCATTGTTTTTATTTTGGGGTCTCAATGTACTCCCTGTCTCTGTGTGACATAGCTTATTTGTCCTTAAAAGAAACTCATGAACTTTATTCAGGCTATCATTAAATCAAAATATTGTTAAGCAAGCTCTAAGGTGCACCTCAGAGCATGGCTTAATTCAGTTGGAGTACTGGCTAGTTAGTGTGTGTTAAAAGCTTTGGGAAAGTTATAAAGGAAGACAAAGTTTGAAAAAGCAAAAAAGAAATACTCTCTTTGGATGATGCGGGGCCAAGATGAGGGGAAACATGGGAGGCGGCACTGGTGAAGTGCAAGGGGGGGACTAATTTGCAACAAGGACAGCCCATGGAGTCCTTTGTTCAGGCTTTATTTCAATTAAGACTGGCCTTGTTGACTGCAAGTCAGACATCTAACTTGTAAATAATAATGTGGCTATAATGAGTGGGTATGTACTTTGGCTGCCTGTGGACAAAAGTGAATGACAGTATCCATTATTTGATTGCAGGCAATGGTCATTGGCCTGCTGTAATCCAACCAAGCATTGGTCCAATAAAAGCTATTACATCATGCCTGTGTCCATAGGTTCATAGGTATGTACTAGGCTAATGGCCTTGGAGCCATTATAAGCCTAGCCCATAGAAGTGCCCTGCCATCGTGCCGGCTGACGTTAGTTCCCAGTGCCTCTATCATGTACAGCCACTGCAATGGTCCCCAGGGTGAACTTTTTATTTCCCATCCACGCATCAAGATTTCTCTTGAAGAGGGCCAGTGAGGTGCTCTGCTTGACATGTATGGGAAGTCTATTCCAGAGCATGGGCTGTCTCTGGGTTATGAACCCATCTCTCCAGCATGTTCTGTTGATTGTGGTAATGAGATTGAGGTCTGTCGAATATGTGGTGTGGAGGGATTTGGATTTCTTTAGATGTAGCATTTCTAACAGAGCTGGGTCAGACATGGCTTTGCAGGTCAAGCAGAGATCGCCTCTTAGTACATGACATGAGACAGAGAATAGCTGGAGTTTTTTGAGTCTGTCTGTGTAGGACATCTGTTTTAGGCCTAGGATCCTATCATGAGGATTTTGTGGCCCTTCCAGCTGTTGCATGTGTCTAGTGAGGTACATGCCAAATGGGGCATTATACTCATTTACTGGCCTAATGAGGGAAGAGTAGAGAGAGATGATGACCTCTTTCTTCCTGGATGCAAAACCTTTGGTAATGAGATGTGCCACATAGAAGGACTTTCTGACCACAGTGCCAATGTGGTGGTCGAATGAGAGCTTGCTGCCAACCTGTGTCCCCCAGATCTCTCATAACGCCTTCTGTGCTCAGTGGGCTCCCATCAATGTGGTAATTAGTGGGAACTGAGGTTTTCCCAAAGGGGATGACGAAGCATTTTTTGACAGTAAACTTAAGGCCATGGTTTCGACTCCAGTCATAGGTCTCAGTGAGGCCTTTCTGTAGGATGTTTGTATCACTTTGGGAGTTAATAATGGCTCCCAGCTTGCAGTCGTTGGTGAACTTGGTCAGCCAGAGTCCCACCATATTGGTTTAGACTTCTGAGAAATAGATGCCAAACAAGAGAGGACCCAGGACCGATCCCTGTGGGACTCCACTCGTGACTGGTCGACAGTCTGACCTGGAGTCCACTACTTTCACACTGTGGGTTCTATCTGTGAGCCAATTTGCAACCCACCTAGTAATATAGGGGCTGATGCCTAGTTTGGGGAGTTCATCAATAATTCCTGAGTGGGGAATGGTATCAAAGGCCTTGGCCAGATCGAGGTACGCTGTATAAACTGCCTCGCCCTCGTCCACAGCTCTGGTGACAAGACTCAAAGAAGTCAACCAGCTTGAGCAGGAATGATCTACCTTTCACAAAACTAAACTGCATGGGATCTAGAATTTGGAGATTCCTTATATCCTTGATAATTAGGTCTAAGATGATGTGCTCCATAGCCTTACATATCAGACTCGTCAGGCTAATGGGGTGATAATTCCCAGGGTCTGTAGTCGCTCCCCCTTTATGGAGAGGGATGACTGTAGCAGTGCATCATTCGGTTGGGACAAAGCCTAAGGTGAGGCTCTGAGTAAACAGAGCACACAGATGTGGTGCCAGTTTACTTTGTAGTTCATGTAGAACACATCCAGGGATATTATCGGGTCCCATGGAAGTTGTATACTTGGCCTTGGACAATGCAGCTTTAACCTGTGCTGCAGTAATGCTGGGTGCCTGGCATTCCTCCGGTATTGAGATTCCAGTACCTTTGTGTTCACAGTGAATTTCTGATTTAATTAGTTATACCAGAATCAGCAGTAGCATGCCATGATTTATGTCATGACAACTGTAAGTATCAACAAAACCCTAATCTTTACGGCCAGGTACTTTTTCTGAATTTGCTTCTACTGTTGGTGAACTAGCAAATACGAATACTTATTACAACTTTCAGTTGTAGTTTGATAAACTTTCAAACATCCTTGATATTTTGACAAAAAGTATGTCATTTTATACAAAGACAAACAGAGCAACAGGTTTCTATAGAAAGTCATGTTAATTGGAATATTAGAGTTACAACATTTAATCGAAGTATAACTTTATGAAGTACATGGAACTTAAAACATTTTAACTGACATTTCATAAGTTCCTTTATATTCGAAATATTGTAAGTTAGAGCTCTTTTTATAAATTTTAATTAGAAAAGCAGTCTAGTATTTCAGAATTATATATATATATATATATATATATATATATATAGTTCCCATTCAGAAGCCTGAAACATCATAAGCCTGAAAATCAAAATCCTGAAACCAAAAGCCTGAAAATTCAGAATCCTGAAAACTCAAAATCCTGAAAGCCCAAAATCCTGAAACTCAAAATCCTGAAAACACAAATAATGCTAATATTCCAATACAAAGACACTAATATCTACCAACTGACCCTAACCCTAACCCTAAGGTCCGTCACTATCGCACACTCACCTGACCTACGCCCTAACCCTAACTCACTTAAACCGCCCCTAACCCTAATTTCTGTCACTATTGCATACATGCCTAACCTGCGCCCTAACCCTAACTCACTTAAACCACCCCTAACCCGAACATAAAACCAACCGCACACTTACCTGAACCCAACGCATGACCTAACACCACAGGGCTAACAACAGCAAAGCCACAATGACATCAGTATGTCTATTTTGTGTTTTCAGGATTTTGAGTTTCAGGATTTTGAGTTTTCAGGATTCTGAATTTTCAGGCTTTTGGTTTCAGGATTTTGATTTTCAGGCTTATGATGTTTCAGGCTTCTGAATGTTTCCGTATTCCATACCATGAACTGTTATGTTTTGTTATGTTATGTGATGTTTTACAACTCTTTAATGTGTAAACTACAGGTGTTATCTCTTACAGTAACTGGGCAAATACAACCGATTATCTATACAGAGGACTATGCCTGGGCCTCTGATTGTAATGTGTATAATATGCATTTGAGACGTGGATGCCAAGAAATCCACCTTAAGAACAAAGCTTCAGAGGTAAAGCTTGGATTCCATATCAACCACATAATATTTCATTGTGATCAGAAGAAATAAATAAAATACACAATCTCTATTCTCCTAGTGTCAGCTCAGCATAAGTATATTAAGTTATCACGGGGAAGACATACAAGGTCCAGACACTCTGCAAAAATATTTGCTTCCATTGTTTTTTAACATTCACTTCTATTAATAGAATTTTTGATTTAGTTCTAACACATTCCTATTGCATGAACAGTATTTGTAGTTATCTGGTGAGCTTTGGGATAATCACAAACAGAAACTGTAGTTTCTGATTCATAATTCTGAGATTCATTAGTATACTCATAATACCTACCCAGCAGGTACATACAGCTATTGCATGCAGAGATTCAGGAAAAGTAAAGGTGGCATATTTATTTAAAATTCATCATAATAAAAGACAATTGACTCTCACTTGGATTGTTTGTCACTTAGGTACAAAAGGCCAATGTCAGCCATATACCGAATGAGCAGAAAACTGCAGGAATTGCCTCATTTCTGTTAGGACAGCTCTGCTGCTGTTTGCTACCAGGCACTGTTGCAGTGAATTTTTCTTGAATCCTGCACATAAAATCCAAGCTCCACATTTTATCTTGAGAAACAGGAAGTGGAGAGGAATATTAAATAACAGCTTGCGGTGCATGATGTTGGCACTTCACCAAAGTTTTGGCCCATTTTAATTTCTGAAGGAGTGTTTTCCTTTTTCCCAGTGGCAGAGGGAGGGGCATGTTTTATTTTGTTTCTAAATGGAGGGTCATAGGGAACAACCTTACATTCTGTTAATGGTTCCTTTGTTTGCTTTTTCTCACTTCCTACTTAATGTAGCAGTAGCCCAAAGGCCTTTACCTCTTTTATTAAGGGAAGAAGAATATTATTCTGAATATTAGAAGACAGTACACTGAGTGGTCTTAAATGTTAGTCTTTTAAATATTTAGCAGTAATTAAAACAAACAAATAATGTGCAGATGGACAGATGGAAGATATAAAAGAAAGAAAGAAAGAAAGGAAGTTAATACATTCTATGACCATCTGTCCAAGCAATGATACCATGGCTTGTAGTTTGCAAAAATAAATAGCATCTGCCATTTACTGTTAGGTTTGTTCTATGGTTCAATTCTCGGTTGGGGTGTCTTCTGTGTGGAGTCTATATATCCTCCTTGTGTTTGCATACGTTTCTTCTGGGTGCACTGGTTTCCTCCCACACTCCAAAGACATGCAGTAGGTAGACTGGCTACTCCTAATTAACCATAGGTGTGAATGTATGTGTGAGTGGCGGTATGGAAAAACAGCCACAGCAGGGCTAAGCACCAAGTGGTGTGAACATTTGCTCTAGCTGATTGTCACTGTTTAAGTGTCACCCTGACCCCATATTCAAAAATAGGAAAAGGGGTTGTGGAAAGATGGGTTTACATTTGGTTTGCAGTTCGACTAATCATGCTTCCCAAAACAAAGCAAGTTAAAAACTGGATTATCTGAGATATAGGAAAATTATTTCAGAATGGAAAATACAAATTTCTGTAAAAAGAACCAGCTATCACCAGCTTGGTTATTGACACAAAATCTGAATAAAAGAATTAAAATATATTGTGAGTGACTTTATATTTCAGAGCTGCTTAGACACTAACAAGAATAACACAGTAAAGTGGTCAATAACAGTAAAAAGACCTTATACCTCTCAACCTCTTAGCACAAGAAATCTGGACAAAGGCAAAAAACAAAGGCCCAAAACTAGGGACCTATTTTAAATATTACGCCTATAAACTTAGAAAGTTGCTAGAATAATAGGTTGTGCATCGGCATGCATTTTCTGAAGGATAATAAGTCTGAAAATGAAATGTCTGTCATTATTTAGTAACTTCAGTCCTCAATTATTTTCCAGAAAACCACACATTTTATAAGGAACAGACCAAAACTATAAGGCAAAACTCTGGACAGTTGAGAGATATGGACCTTACAATAATTTTAACAAAAGATATAATAAAGGGAAGGCATTGTCAGTAGAAAACCCATTGCATCCAACACTGACTTTAAAGGAAAATGTCTTGATTTAGGCTTTGAGAAGAGCATTAAGATCAATTCTATCAGGAAAGTAAAGAAATGTTTAGCCTTCTCAGTCCTCCAGAGCTTTTACTTTGTAAGGTAATATTTAACAATGACTTGTTTATGTATACTTTGTCTATGTAACAGATCAAACCGATGATGACAAGTGCAATTTTCAGATACTCTGATGAACTGTGGTACAGAAAATTTGTAACTAGTCAAAGCCAAATGTAATGCCACGCAAGACACGGCTGGAAAAGCTTGGGTTAAAAGAGGCTAAGGTGAATGAGAAGACAAGAGACTTCATTCATAAAGGAATCTGAGTATAAATATTATACCTGCTAATACCAGTCACAGCAGGAAAAAGGGAACCTACACATTTACAGAGGGCAATCAGAAAATGCTAGGCAGAAAATGCAATCATAACAGACAGGATACATTTGAAATATTAAAGAATGTAGATGGAGTACTTGTCCCATTTGATAGTTATCCGTTTAATGAATGATGTGACAAAGGGGAACATTTTAGCCTGCAGCCATGACACCACTTCTAGAAGGAGGGAGTAAAGAAAAGACTGACAGCAATACCCCCATTGATAAAATGGCCTGTGCAACGTTTATAATTTCCTTAATTTGCAGGATTTAAAAATCGATGTCAGTAGTAGATGGGAATGACAAATGGATCTAAACTATTTCCATGAGATAATGAACAAAATTTTGACTTAGCAAAATAAATAATGTTTAACTAATTGCCTACAAGAACTTTAACTATACTTTTCAGAGAAAGACAGTGAATAAGCTAGGCAGTCTGAACGTGAATCATGAAGGGATGTACTGGGACAGAATCTGCTTCTGTAATAGTAGATAATATGGTGGCAAATGAACCAATGTCAAGGGATAGTTACTAGACTGGATGAAGGCCACAGGGACCAAACGTGAGGTCAGAAATGTACACATCTTCATTACTGACATTGCATATGGGACGGAAAATGAAGCATGCCATGCTGAAGGTTATGCTAATATCTGTCAGAATAGTTGAATCATAATTTAAAACAGCAGCTAGGTTATAAAAACAAAAGTAAACTACCAGGAAAACATGGTACAGCAGCAGAAAAGGAAGTGACCATAGACATGAGGCCTAATTAATAATAATTAATGTGTCAATGTTGCACATGAAGTGAGTGGTGTGTGTGTGTATGTGTGTGTGTGTGTGTGTGTGTGTGTGTGTGTGTGTGTGTGTGTGTGTGTGTGTGAGACAGCAGTAACACTACCACCCAAAGGACAGAGCATAACATCTGCATGACTGGAGTAGAAATCAGGTCTCATTTCAACTGGATATAGTATGATGTTTACAACTCAAACTTTCTAAAACATGGAATTCTGTGCATACAACTTGTGAAGAAAGAGAACAATGACTTTGATAGCTATTTTGTTTAAGGGCTTTATGTCCCGCACACCCCTGCATTTTCACGTTGCACCTTCCACATGTGTATTAACCCCCAAATCACCGTAAGTCAGGGTTAAACAGAATTATCTCCAAAGCAAGTGAATTTTCACACTCAGGATTCCATGTTTTAGAACTGCAAGATTTACATTTCATTTACGAAGGTCAGTGTCATAGGGATCCTCCTCTATGGATAAAAACAAGGCACCGCTGGGTCAATGTATGGCACAAAATGTAAACGCAGTATATTAGTCTAGGAGTTCATGGATCAGGCTAAAAAATATCACTCAGAAGGGAAGCAGATTTCAGATACTAAACAGTTTTGGGAAATGTGTAAAAGGTAGCAACATGGGAAGGTAAAAAATGGACTGAGCCCTTATCAAACTTACCAATCTATGCTACTATTAATCATAAACAAGATATACAAAGTGATATTGTAGAAAGCAAAATATGTTAGTTTTTAGAAAAATGACTAAAATGTAATATAGTGATAAATTTACTAAATAACATTTCACCTTGGAGAAACTAAGTCAGAAATATAGAGACAAAAGTTTTCTTTGGAATAATTTCCCTTGTACTTATAATATAAACAGGAGCAAGGTATTTTATGTCTATGCTTACAGAAGAAATGTTTATAGACATGAACTGTCTGGTTTCAGGCGCAGTGCCTGTCCCTGAAGGCCTCTCAAGTGATCTTTATAAATCAATGACCTACTGACTTGTTTTGTACTAGATAAACTGTAAGAAAGCTGCGTGCTGCTGCAAATGTGTCAGAAACAATCTTCAAAGTAATGATATGTGATTTGAAGGAAAATTAAGAAACCTAAACTGATAATGTCATACAGCCCAATATCTGCAATAACACACTTGGGGAAAGTTCTAAGAAAACTATAATCTACTGAACTTAGTAATCACTGTCCTCTTTTTTTATAAGATAGCAAACTGTTTTGAACAGAAGTAAACTGCAGCATAGGATGTGATGCTGTGAGGACAGTAAATATTACTGAATGATGTAAAGCCAGCAATCTCTCATCTTTACCCTTGACCCAAAAAAGTCTTTGATAGGCTTGGCAAGTCTCTAAGGAAAAAAAAACTCACAGAAAGTTTGAGATAACAATTCTACATATGGATGTTACAACCTGAAAATAAATAGGATCATTCCATGCATTCTCATATAACATAAAGGTCAGCATTGGAATATGCTTACCATTAATACAGACATTTCAAACTCCTGATGTCGTAATACTCTGTAAGGGTACTCTGCTCAGGTTTGAAATTTATCGGATAAGGATGGCTTACATGTAATATCCCACTCTTGTTATTCCATACTTGAATATTGTCAGTATTTTTGCTTGTTATCTGGGTAATATAACTGGTTTATTTTTTAACATGATCCTGGTCAGAAGATAAGTAAAATACACTGACAGTTTGCAGTAGCCACAGAACCAGCAAGTTTTTAGAAGTTGTGAAGAAACCAGTGTGCCTATATAAAACACAAACAGACATGCAAAAGTATGCAAATTCCCCAGAAAGAGCAACCGGAAGTCAGGATTGAACCCTGGACCTGGAGTTCTGAAGCAGAAATCATATAACAATATGAAGAATCTTAATAAAGGAAAACTGCTTTACTAATTTCAACTATTATGGTAAATTTAATAAAGAATATTGAATCTAAATCCATTTGGCCCTTAGTAATGCTAAAAATAATTTTTACAGGTTATTCTAAGAAATGCTATAAGTTTGCTGTTCTGCCTGTCACTACCTGATGGACAGTGCTCCACAAATCAGTTAACTGCAATCTTCAGTTAATACTTTTTGGCACGTGTTAGGAGTGCTAGGCCCTGTTATGATCTCTACACAAATAAGAAACTTTTATCTGCTAGTGAAATTGATACTTACTATCAGCATATTAAGGAAGTACAGAGTGACAGCAAGACATTTAGTTCACTGCCTTGGATTAAATCATTCCATTATAGTAGTAATTTAACTGAATAACAATAGTATTTATTATTTGTTTTACTCGTAGCAGTTTACATTTTCTTTAAAATCTTTTTTCCTTAATACAGGTGGGGGGAGTGCAGTGTTCCATTTAACTCCTTCCTCTTAAGGACTGCTGGGAGATGAGAGACACAAGCTTCTTTTACAATGGTGTTAGTGAACTGCAGTTTGCATACAAAGTTGTTCAGGGATTGGTTTATGTAAGTAAGTATATGAAACATATGCACACACCATGTTCAAAAAGCACAACTGCACTGGGTCCAACTTTCTTAATCACTGGTTTTGCTGCATTTCCAGAACTAATGTAGGCAAGGTTGTTTTGTATATGCTGTCTGCAGAATACAAGGCTGTAGCGTGTCATGTGAGCATTATGCATCCCATCATGCTTTGTACCGTCCATGTGAACAACAAAAAAGTCATGAAAGAAAGGAAGGAAGATCAAGTACCACTCTAAGAGTTTAGAAAGAAAAATATACCAAGAGGCCACTATATCAGGGGTTCCAGATTAACTACTAGAGATTTAATTTTTAATGAGGAAATTAATTTTATTACTTATCTCATTTTGGGTTCCCTTCAGTAGATCGAAGTTTTAAATGTTCGAAGATGATATGGCCAAGACTATAACATCGAACATTTAAAAGTTTGAACGGACTGAATGGAGGTCCGAGTACAGTGCAGAACAGGATGATTTCCTTTTTCCACAATGTAGTCCGATCTCAGAGTTTGTATATTTAAGTAGCGGGGGTGTGGGGGGTGCAGGGAGGCTTACCCACTGCTATGCAGGTTTAGTTTTGTTTTTATTTTTCTTTTTTTATGTTTTCTTCAGTTTTCGAACTTTTAAATGTTCGATGTTATGGTCTTGGCCATATTGTCTCTGAAAATTTAAAAGTTCGATCTACTGAAGTAGATCCCTCATTTTAGATAGACGTTATAAGGAAACTTGGTTATCAGCAAGTGGCAATGAAATTATATCAAAAAGATATGCACATTTTGCTAAAATTTTGCATAGACATCTAGACAAAGTGAAGAATGATATTGAATCTAGTGGTAACAACAAAAACAACACATTACTGTGTAATTTGGATATGTCAATAGACAATTATGAAATTCGGAACATTATTTCTAAAAACTGTTGCATTTTCAAGGGTCATTGGGACATTTTTAAGGCAATAGGAGAAAAACCTTTCTTTGTATATAAAAAGAGTTACAGTTTAAAAAAATCTGTTCCAACATGATAATATACTGGTGACACCAGCTGCCACTTTTTAAGCAGTTTGTACCTATAAATGCGGGTTGTCTAGTACTTGCAGATTTACACATGAGGGTGCATTTATTATTTTGCCTCATATGAATAAGATATAATGCAACAGGGAGGTATACTTGCACTACAAAGGGTGTTGTTTATGCAGTCTTTGCACAGGCTGTGAGGCGTTCTATGTAGAAATTACCTCTAGGGTGTGTAATGAAAGAATTAAGGAACATTAATGCACCATCAGATGCAAAGATACTAAAGTTTGGTATGCTCATTTTTCTAGTTCAACTCCAGTATCCAGTGTGGTTTTGGTATTATAGTATGATTTTACCATCTGTCGGTCTACTTCATTGGTTGGCTATGTAGACGATACCTGGAAGCTCGGGTTTAACATTGCACACTGTACAGGTGGCACTGGGAATAAAACCTACTTTTTTAAAACTAGCACACTTGCATCTTATTATTTTATCCATTAGGTAGCCCTGTAATCAGGTTATCAAAAGTTAAGTTGTTCCAGAGAATTGGATTAAAAAACTGCTGTGCAATGTGGTTAAGAAAGGTTACATTTTTCAAGAACATTGGATTAGAAAACTGTTTTGCAGTCTAGTTATGAAAGGTTGAATTTTGTTGAATGCGCTAGTAGAAAATCGCTTTGCAATCTGATTCTGAAAGGTTAAGTTCTTCTGAAACATGGGATTAGAAAACTATCTGCAATTATATTATGCAAGATTATGTTTTTCTGAAGGTTGGGATTAGAAACTGCTTTCCTGAAAATGAGCTCATAACTAACATGACTAGCTTCCTAAAGATGGAGAGGCCTACTTCATTCCTGTCATATTCACTTTTATTTCTGTCATTTTGTAGGGTAGCCATGGCCCATGCCAAGCTATCTAGCAGCTTTTTCCAGAAGTTAGGGAGAAGGAACAGTGATACAGGTCTGATGGCTGAACTAGACACAAGTGCCTACTGCTGGCAGGAAACATTGGACACGACTAGAATTCTCCTTGTCAGTTTAGCTGGTCATTGTGCTAGGAAAGTATCTCAGTGAAACACACACTGAAGGAGGAACAGCAGCACACTCTGTACTCATTTGTTGGTGAGGAAGAAACAGAAGCAGATGAAGCTGGGCAGGGGTGGATAAAAAAGCAGCTTGCTCAAAGTATCCCAGAGTGAATAAACCAATACAACTCTGTATGTCTGATGGGGGTAAGGTTTAGAAAAGGCAGCCATTTGCTAGGGCAATAATTTCTCAATATGGTCTTTTTTTTTAAATATAAGGTTATCATTTTCATAGCTTCTTTAAGTGTGAAAGAATATTTTGCCATGGAAATTGTATGCAGTGAACCTAGGACATTTGATCTAAAAATATTACTATAAAACAAAGAACTGACAAAACATTGGCACAAACAAAGTCCTGGAACTTCAACCATGAACACAAAAAGCAGTAAAAGCGTGTTTCTAAATACTTCTATAAAAATGTACCTAAAGCTATGCATATGTTTATAGGCAAGTACTAGGCTAGCTGCCATTGTAGGTTACTTTAAGCCTAGTTAATTTCCTTTGAAAGGTGAGAATCAAATCCTGTACCTTGTGTCTCTGAGGTCAACACCTTGACCACTATACCATCCCTCAAGCCCTTGAACTGCAGAAAAGAAAAATAAGTAATGTACTTATCTTACTATGTATGACTCAAGATTAAACACAATAAGAACTGTTTCTGGGAATAAGTTCTACATTACTTCCCACACAAGTTATGAACCCACTGCATTACATAAAAAATTATAACCAGCATTGAGGTCACTACGTCTTAGCTTTACTCAATGGACAAAGAACCCTCTTCTCAAAAAAGAAATACAAAATAAATATTTTTATTACAATAACTCATTCTTTGCTCTGGAGTTTGATGAGCCAATGGACAAACCTAGGTAGAGATCTGTATGATCGTACCAGGAACCAAGAAATAATAATAATAGTAAAAATGGAAAGGGGACTTTAGGGGGGTGAAAGCTGAGGGATGATGGAAGCCGACAACACTGATCAATTAGTATGGTAATTACATAACTTTCTTATCTGATGTTCACTTCCTCAGTGGTTGGGACAGAGTTCCCAGCTATTGAAAACCTTGGAAGGTCTCATGGAAGGATATTATGAAGGATGGCTGAAACAAAAGCAGTCTTATTTCTGGAGTCTAAGTCCAATTTATAATGAGAAATAATTTATGGACACTGGACCAACTGGCTGCAGCACTAATATCATCAAAGGTAACTCTAGAAAGGAAGGCAGCAGAGGTAGCCACAGCTCGAGTCAAATGAGCCTTCAGAAATTTGGATAAGGTCAGCCACTTTTCTTTGTAAATATATATGTGGCACAGTCAGATAACCATTGAGAAACAGCCACTTTAGAACCTCTTTGTCCCAGTCTGTCTGTGGAGAAACAAACAACTGATTAGACTGTCTGAATTTCTTAGTACGGTGAAGGTAGAAATGGAGTTGGCAATGCACATCCAACAAGTGCAGCATGTACCTTTGTTGGAAAAATTTGGAAAGAAAACTGGAAGACTGAGACATTTATTAATTGAAGGTTCCATAACCATCTTTGGAATAAATGAAGAATTAGTTGACAGGGTCACTCTATCATTATGAAAAACAAATAGGGAGGTTTGCATGAGAGGGCCTGCAACTCTGATAGTCTCCAAGTTGAAGTAACTACCACCAGAAACAAAGTTTTCCAGTCTAGAAATGTATGATCTACCATGGCTGCAAGTTCTAAGGGAGGCCTTGTCAAAGCCTGTAAAAGAATGATGATATTCCAAGAGAGACCGGGGTGTCTTAAGGGAGGCTTGAGGAGGAGGTCACTCCTGTGAAAGGCCTTGGATATCTTAACAGAAGTGATATAAGATCAGTTTTCTCTAAAATGGAAGTTTGAAATGGCCACTAGCTGAACTTTAGTAGTAGAGTACCTGGCCCCATCATGGAAAAGTGAAGCTAGAAAATATAAAATAGCTGGAAGAGGAGCTGAAAAAAGATCCACGTTTCTGTTAGAAGCCCAAATTGAAAATATTTTTAAATTGCTTCTGCAAATTTTCCTAGAAGAAGGTCTCTGTGCAGAAGTGAAGATGTGAATCATCTGGTAGGAAAGCCTGTACTGTCTATCCATCTTTGGAACTAGAGAAACCCAGAGGTCTACTGAGGGCCTGAATGTCCAGGTGAGGCAATCCAGATGTGTGACAGATCTGTATTGGGATCCAGAACTCAAGGCGGGCATATCAGATGAGGACAGATTAAGGGGAACCACACCTGACAGGGCTAGAATGGGGCAATGAGGATGACCTTGACATTCCTTGCCAAGTCGTTCTGTAGGAATTTTAGGATGAGAGGAATAGGGGGAAGCAAACAGGAGCCCAGGGGGCCAAATGTGGGTTACAGCATCCCTCAATGATTTCACCTCTTGGGGGCTTTAGGGCAAAGTACCTGCTGCATTTTAAGGGGAAGCAAAGAGACTGCAGAATGATCGACCTCAGTGGGAGAATATCTGTTTTGCTACTGTTGGATTGAGGGTTAGCTCTGCACAACCTGTCTGCTAGAGCACTGGATTTCCCCAGGATGTGTGTTGTTGCCAGAAAGCAGTGGGAAGATGTTGCCCATTGCCAAACTTTTATCCTCTTGATACAACTGGTATGCATGTGTTCCCTCCTGCTTGTTGATGTACCAGACTACCAACAAGTTGTCCTTATGAATGGATACCATTCCCAGAGGAAGGGAGTTGTGGAAAGCCTGCAACACTAGGAGGACTGCCTTCATCTCCTGAAAGCTGATATGAAGACATGCGGCAGAGGAGGAACCATATGCCTTGGACAGTCTGCCCCACTTAATGCCTCCCTATTTAGGAAGTATCCATAGTTACTGTGGTCTGGGGAGGAGGGAGAACAAAGGGGCAACCTTGGAAATCTTTAAGGGGCAAAAGCCACCACTGAATGTGTGTACTGCAAATATTAATGAGAAGTACTTGGAAATTCAGGCGTTGATGCCTGATATACTACTGGACTGAAAGTGTCCACTGAAGAACTCTCATGTGATATCTGGTAAGAGGAACCACATTAATGGAAGTAGCCATTGATCCTAGGAGGCATAGAATCATTCTTGCTGATGGTTTCTGACAGGAAAAAACTTCTAAGGTCTGTTTGGAGAGGGTAGCAATCCTGTTCTCTTGAAGTCTTACTATTTGACATTTTGTATCCAGGAGAGACCTTATGAACTCTATCATCTGATCAGGGAGAAACTTGGACTTGGGTGAGTTCATTGTGATGCCAAATTGGGTGCAAAGTTGGAAGAAGGAATCCCTGGCATGGATGAGAAGATTCCTGGTGGGAGCAGTGATAAGCCAGTCGTTCTGTTATGGGAACACTTGCAATCTGAAGTGAGCTGTGACAACTGCCATACACTTGGTGAACACCTGGGGGGCTGTGGTGACACCAAAGAGCACGGTTCTGAATTGGAAATGGCTGGCTCCCAACCAGAAGAGGAGAAACCTCTTGAAGCATGTGTCCATCTTCATATGGCAGCATGCATCCTGAAGGTCTACTGAGCACATTCAACATCTTTTCTCAATAATGGGAGACTGAACTGTACCATGACCATCTGGAACTTTGTCTGTTTGACATACTGATTTAGAAGACTGAGGTCCAAAATTGGCCTGAGGTCCCTATTCTTTAGCACCAAAAAGAATCTTGAATAAGTTTCAGATCCACATATGTCTGGTGGGACCTCCTGGATGGCTTGATTGTCAATCATTTTTTCCTCTCTATAACTGCTGCTTTTCAATGGGAGGGTGGAACATTGGGGAGCTTTCTTGAAGGCAGGGGGTATGACAGAAAGGGGATTAAATACTCTCTGGTCATGATCTTCTGCACCAATATGCCTTTGGTGATGAACATCCAGGCCTTGTGGTACAGAGATAAGCACCCCCAAATACAGACTGCAACAATCAGGTTACCGTGCAGGGGAGCTGGTAAGGCCTCATGGAGAATGGGCCCAGGACACCTTAATTTTGTGGACTACCTCTGTTGTGGGGGTGATGTTCACCATTCGAATTTGCCCCTCTCCCTGGGGAAGAATCTGTTTCCAGGAGTGTTGGTAGAAAAACCCTAGAGATTTTTGAAACCATAGTTTCATTCTTCCTTTCTGCTTCCCATAAAAAATACCTCTTGGGGAAGAGAAACGTATTCCTGTGGCTGAAAGGGTCTTTCCATTTTGCTCATTTCTTGAGAGTGTCTCTTTAATTTTAGACCTGAAGAGTGTTGAGCCATCATAAGGGGGATTAAAGGATTTCTTGAAGTGCTCTGTGAAGTCACGCAAGCACATCTAAGATGTCTCCTAATGGTCATGCCAGTGCCTCCATCTCTCAAAGTGTCTTCAGTCACATTAGGAATCATTTGCATTGACACATTCAAAAGAGACTGGAGACATCCATGAAGGGGGATCTTAGGGAACCTTCCCTTCATTGAAGTCAGTGTCTTTGGTAAGGACTCCTGAGGGGAGTCAATATGTCTCCTGTTGCACGCATGCTTTATAGGTGTTTCTACTGTGGGATTCTTCAGACAATACTCAGAAGAATGTGAGTCCTGAAAATTGACTGTGCCAAGGCTCAACAGGTCTTGCTGTCCCAATGCGACAAGAAAAGCAGGATCAGGACCCAAGGGCATTCTGTGGGAGATGGATGAACCCAAGTGGGGAAGGGAAGTCTGCTCCACCAGAAAGGAATAGTACCCTCTTGATGGCTTTGAACACGAAAACCAACAGAAGATGCAAGACCACTCCAGACAGATCCAAAGCTTTGACTCCAGACTAATCTTAGTCTTCTGCCTAGCTTGACCTGGTTCCTTAGCTGGTTCCAGTGCTCAGCTGTTTAGTTGCCAGGGCTATGAGAGGGAGAGATGGCTCTGAAAACTTCTAAGTTGATCCCATCCTTTCAGATCCTGGATGGACCCTTTGTCCCCAAGACTCTTCTGGATCTGAAGCACTTGGAATTGGTCAGATCAGAGAAGCTGCCAGAGATGGGGATGACCAGGTCTTTGGATGTGATACAAACAAACCCAAGGAAAAAAAGTCAGGTCCACAGATCCTGAATTTTAGGGGCAGAACAGGGTAGGAACAATGAGATGAGGGGAAAGGCCCAAGCTCATGGGTCCAACAATGGTCGGAGCTGAAAGAGCCCAAAACTGGATCTTGGTCTCAAGGAAAGTCCTACTCATCCTACAGGTGGATGGATGGTGGAAGAAAGATACCCAGACAGTTCCAATAGTAGTAGGAGCAACCCTTCTTATAAAAAAGAATCTACAATCATATTTAAGTATGTTACCAATCCATGTAACCCCATACGAATTGCAGAAGGAGTCATTACTGGGCACGTCGTGGGTGCTGCGAAGAGCACTTTTGGCTGAGATCAAAGACTGAAACAATACTAATTTCATGAACTTTGACTTTGGAATGGGGTCCATTACTGTCATGGTATTAGAAACACAAAAGATTTGGAGAAATTAGAAAAAGTGGAGAAAAGATGCCAAAGGCATGAGAGAGAGAATGAAGAAGTCACCTCTCGCTACTAAAATCTAACAAATTTATAAACTTCAGTAACGGGAGAAAAGGATGGAAATATTAATCCTAAAATGATTCGAAAAATGTCTAAAAGACTTGCATTTAGTTGCAATTGTGCAGAGGAGATCACGTCTGGATCAACCAAGCAGCAAAAGAGGTCTGAGGTAACAAGAGGGGCATTGAGGGATTATTGGGTTAGGGGAGGAGCCTGAGCTTTGGATCCAAAGTATGGAGTGTCTGAAGTCAGATCCAAGTTGGATCTGAATACGCAAACATTGAGGAAGATTTTTTTTTATTTTTATTCTTTTTTATTTTACATTTGTTTACTGGGAAAGTCCGACTGGAACAAGGTCCATTTACAGCGGAGGCCAGTGGAGAAAAGCTCCATAACATAATGGTACAAATACAAGTGACAAAAAAATTTCTGTGCAGAGGCATATATACAATCAGAGCTCCATGTCTTTATATGTCAACACAATCCACAAATGACAGAAAATGTCTATACAGTGGCATATATACAGTCTAGGAGATTTTTCGTACCTTAGTTTGATTTGAGCAAGCTTGGTATATAGATAGCAAAACTTTGAATTCCTGATTGGTAGTACAAAGCATAAAAATGAAGGAATGGAATCTGGAAAATAATGCTATTTGGGAAGACTGCAAGAGGTGTGACTTTAGTGATTTCTTGAAAAGTGAGATGGATGGTGCAGAGGAGACACTTTAGGGGAGGTTATTCCATTCCCTAGCAGTGGTGTGGGAGAACAGACTTTTTCCTGCAGTGTTATTGGCTTTGGTTATGCAGAGCAGGGTTTTGTTGGATGAGGGTAGAGGGCAATTTGCAGAATATTGGTTTAGAAGTTGGTTTAGGGCTGGGGTTTTCTGAGGGTTCCTCATTATGTTGAAGGTGAGGACTAATTGGTGATAGCTAATTAGCTGAGGGAGTTCTAACCACTGTAGTTGCTTTAGGGCAAGACAGTGATGACTTCTAAAAATGGAGTTGTTAGCAAATTTTGCAATTGTATTGTAACATGACTCTAGTTTGTTTAGGTCTGTTTTCCTGGTATGAATTAGGATTGGTGATGCATATATTTGGGTAGACAAGAGGTGGGTTTGGGCTAAGGAGATTCTAGATTGGTCTGATAGGAACTGTTTGTGTTTGTATAGGGTTCCTAGTTTCTTATGTACCTTTGTGATGGTTTGTGAGATATGGACATTAAAGTTTAGATTGTTATATATTTCAACCCTGAGCAGCTTAGTGTGAGGGAGGGGAGATTATGGTCCCATTTTTGGAGGTGATAGTGAAGGTAGGAGGGGTGGGTTCGGATTTATTGGGGGTAAAAAGGAGTAATTTGGTCTTGCTGGGGTTTAGAATGAGTTGGACATCGGTAATCCATTGTTCCAGAAGGATTCTTGGGTGAGCTTTTGAAGAGTGGTTATGGATGAGGCTGAGCAGATTAGGGTGGAGTCATCTGCAGACTGTATAAGTGATGCATGCAGGGTGGAAGTATGTAGTTTGTTAGTGAAAATGGTGGATAGTAGAGGACCCAGTATTGATCCTTGTGGAACGCCTATAATAGTTGGTAATAGAGGTGATAGTGTACTTTGCCATTTAACTGATTGTTTTCTGTCAGAGAGATAGCTTCTAAACCATGAAGTAGTGGAGGGGGCAAAGGATGAGGTTGACAGATTGTCTAAGAGCAGGTTGTGGGAGACCGTATCAAATGCTTTTGATAGATCTTGGAATATGGCTGAGACGAATTTGTTGTTGTTTCTTAGATGGTTAATCTGATTGGTAAAGGAGATTAGTGCAGTGGTTGTGCTATGGTTTGGGCAGAAACCATGCTATGTGGGGGAGAAGAGGTTATGTGAGGTTAAGAAGTGCATTACCTGGGTGTGAATACATTTCTCCAGAAGCTTGGAAAGGGGGGACAAGATAGCAATTGGCCGGTAGTTTGATAGCTCATAGGAGCGCCTTT
Organism: Protopterus annectens; assembly: GCF_019279795.1. Classification (NCBI taxonomy): domain Eukaryota; kingdom Metazoa; phylum Chordata; order Ceratodontiformes; family Protopteridae; genus Protopterus; species Protopterus annectens. The sequence goes on along the minus strand of NC_056725.1, from coordinate 602,469,446 downwards.
GTGAAGGGGAATTATATGTGACACTTTCCATACATGGGGTATGTAGGTTTTTTGTATAGAGCGGTTTATAAGAATTGAGACAGGGTAGGCTAGTGATTCTGCAGTTAATTTTAGAAAATTTGTGGGTAAACCATCTACTGCAAGTGTGGTGGGTTTTCGTTTAGAGAGTAGCTTTTTAACTGAAGAGGTTGGTACAGGTGAGAGTGTGAAGGTGGGTATGTTAGTTTGTTCTACAGTTGGGGTGGTTTTAGTGTTCTTGTTGGATAGTTGGATAGATAGTGTGAGGATAGATTCTGTGAAGTGATGGTTGAATTCTGAAGCTATGCTATCATTATCAGAACTGTTGTTGGGAGATGGGGTGGTGGTTTTGCCCAGTTTTAGAAGGGTATTGATGGCCTGCCAGAACTTTTGGGGGTTTCTAGAGTACTTGTTTTGGATGTCTAAGAAGTAGTTCTTTTTATCTACTTTTGTTTGGGTTTTGGCCTTATTTCGTAGTTCATGATATTTCTGTCTGTCTTGGATTGTGTTATTCTTTTTCCAGGTTTTCCAGGCATTGTCTCTGGCTTTTATTAAAGCTTTTGTTGTCCTATTTAGCCGTGGGGCATAGTTAACTTTAGTCCGGAGTTTTCTGATGGGAGCTAGTATATTTAGCACATTCATAAAAGTAGTATTAAAAAAATCAACTGCATGGTCTAAAGGTAGAGTTTTTAGTGGATTCCAGTCCTGTTGTTGGAGCATACTGTTAAGAGTTTGTGGATTGACTTTGTGCTCATCCCTAGTCTCCTTGAATAGCATGGGTTTGGGTATTTGTGGCAGTGGTCACTCAATGTATCAGGTAAGCAGCCCACATGATAATTTTCTGTGGGGATATTAATTAGTGTCCAATCTGGAATGGAGGTTCTATTGGATTTTTTGTCTACTCTGGTGGGTTCTTGGATTAGTTGTGAGAATCCAAATAAGTTAATATGGTTTGAGGGGTTGTTGGCATTGCAGGCTAGCCAGTCTAAGTTTAGGTCACCTAGCAGGATGGTTTCTCGGGGTAGGTTGATTGTAGTCCATTGTAGTATCTCTTCTATTATAAGTGAGTTATTTCCTGGAGGAATATAACTGCAGAGGATGTTGATTCTTTTTGTTTCTAAGGGACATAATGGAGCCTGATATCTCTTCATTCTGTAATTTGGGAAGTGGGTTTTTTAGTGGTTGGAGGTTGAGTGTATTTTTAAATAAGATTGCAACTCCTTCTCCCTTTTTGGTACCTCTATCTTGCCTTAGGATGTTATAGCCTGGGGGAAGAATTTCTTTGTTTTGTGTGGCAGGTTTTAGCCAGGTCTCCGTAACGGTTAGTAAGTCTGGGGAATTGTGGGATATGAATGCGTGAAAGTCATGTAGTTTGTTGGATATGCTACATGTGTCTATACTGATAAGTAGGTCTGACTTGTGTTTCTTGGATAAGACTGGGTTACTTGGACCTGGGTTGGGGTGTATGTCCCCTGAGATTAGTACCATTTTCTGAGGAATAGTGTCAGTTTTATGGCATAGGCTATATCTATGTGTTTTTTGAGTACTGTTAACCTTTTGTGAGGTAGTATGGTTGCTGTTTTGTGTATGTAGAGTGATGAGTTGTTAAATAGTGTGGAGCATATTACTATATGTGTGTGTGTGTGTGTGTGTGTGTGTGTGTGTGTGTGTGTGTGTGTGTGTGTGTGTGTGTTATGTGGTAGGTAGTGTTTGTTGGTATGTTAGAGTGTATGGATGTGGTGTAAGCTAGAGTGGTGAGAGTTAGTAGTAGTAGTCCTTGTGTGCCTTCTTTGGTGTTGGTGGGGTGTACAGAGGAGGTTGTTGTGAGGTGGAGGGTGTGGAGTGGAAGTGGGAGTGGGTCTGATGGCTGAGGGATGGTAATAGGTTGTTGTGGAGGGGATGGGGACATATGGGCTACAAGTGTAGGAGTACTGGGGGCGGATGAGAATTGGGGGCAGGGAGGGGAGCAGAGTGAGTCTGAAGGGGCGAATGGAGTGGGCTAGAGCAAGAAAACCTAAAGCTGCAGAAACCTATCAGTAACAGCAAGAGATTGACTGAGCAAGAAGGTAGCTTATCCTAAAGATAAGGTAAGGTAAGATTCAATAATTAATCTGTGGTTAGCTTCCCTAGGAGGAAGTGGGAAGTTGGAACTATAGAATGGGGAGTATGCTTTAACTAAACATTCCACCCAGCTATGGTAAGAAGGGTGGATTAGTAGAGTATGTTCCTACCGAGTGGCCAACTTCATTAACGCTCTCCAAGTTAGAAGCTGAATGGAGCTCAATGCAGCTGTGCTCACCTCACAAAGATGGTCACAAAATAGGAGAAATTTGTTAAAAACAAATGCAATGACATTCACCTAATAATTCATTCTACTGGAAGGCTTGTGTTTACAAGTTGAGAATTCCCAGGCCTGATTTGAGCTTTAGCTGAAAATTGCTTCAAAACCAAAGGCAGTGGTGGTAGTGGTGGTGGAGATGCAATCCCAAGGCTTGTGGATGGCCCGAGCAAACTGCAAAAAGAGAAAAAAAGAGAGTGTGAGCAGAAAGTGAGTAGTACAGTTCTAGGAGAAATGGAGACAATTAGGAGAGTAGAGGATATTAGTCAGAGAGTGATGGGAGGATTATCAGAAGACAGAGAGCTGGTACAAGAAATGGTACAATAAGTAGGTACATCGATAAATGTCTGGGAAGCGTAAAGAATCACAAAGAATAGGAAACGGTGCCTAAGCAGATCATTACAGACAAATTTAATAACGTACTAAGTCTTAACAGGTTAAAGTAGCACCATAGTTAGTTAGGTAAGATAATGGCTAGAATGTGTAACAAATGCTGTGTTTCTGCTTCGCAAATACCAGATAAACAACTGTATGATTCTGCTTACAAATACCAAGTATACTTCTGCTAACAAAACCAGTTAGAACTGTAGTTAGGTGAGATGTAGTTTAGAGTTTGCAACCAACACTGTTTCTGCTTTTCAGATACCAAATAAACTGCATGTTTCTCCTTACTATACGTTTCTGCTAACTAATACAATGGAAACTGTAGTTAGGTAACAAATACTGTTTCAGCTTTTCAAATACCAGATACCAAATAAACAAACTGTATGTTTCTCCTTACTGATAGCAGGTATGTTTCTGCTAACCAATACCAATTAGAACTGTAGTTAGGTAAGATATTGGCTAGAATTTGTAACAAATGCTGTGTTTCTGCTGTTTGTGTACAAAACAAAACAGCAACTGTATGTTTCTGCTTATTAATACTAAATGCAACTACAGTGAAGCAGATATCAAAACGGAATTGTCTGTGAAGCCAGTCTAGCTTCCTAGGTAAGTATAGATATGTAAGCAAGCATATAGTCACTATGGAAGAGACAACATCAGAGTTGCTGCTTTTGCAAATTTATCTAACCACTGTTTAGAATATGCAGTATTCTTGGACTCTATGCAAATGATGCTTAATAAGATACAACCTGTGGAATCTGTGGCTCTAATGGGAGGATTCAACAGTCATACAGAGAATGATGGAGAAATCTAGTAGGGGGCTGAGATTCAGGGAAACAGCTTACTCGAGCTGAACCTGAATGTTGAATTATTACTGAAATTCTGTTTTATTTATGTATTGTGCATAAAAAACATAATATTCCAACTTTAGCCAACTCACAAATGCACTTGGTATTAGAGCACCTTGGATGAAAGGGCAACAACTGATATTGTAGTAATGTCATCAGACCAGAGGCCATATATTCTGGGCACTCAGGTCAAAACAAGTCTTGATCTAAACATATTGGTGAGTTGGGTGGTATAAGTAGTACTGCATTGGGACCCAAACATATAGCAAGGGTGTCCTGGAATGTTTATCAGATGCTTCTGTGTGGGATAAGTTAAACTTCTAAATAAAAAACAGAGAAACTAGTGGTATTGAAACTTCATTAATCAGCTCAGCCACAATAATTTCCATCTTTTTTCATCTGAAATTATTGTGACTGAGCTGATCAATGAAGTGTTAAGAGCACTAGTTTCTTTGTTGTTTTTTTCCTCAACACACATGGTGGTGAGGTTGGAACTAGACAGATTCCTGTGCGTGGTCATTTTTTTTTTTTTTTATAATTTAACAAATTCTTAGTCCAGAAGAACTTCACCAATTCACTGGGGAAGGTGGAGAGTTAACAAATTTTGTTCAAGACTTCAATAGCTGAGGCCGCAGCAAGGAAATGTTGGTCAAAAGCTGGTCCATTCTGGTTATAATGGTAATCTTAGGGCCCGCTGTTAAACTCCAGCTGTGACAGGAGCTGTCAAGTTAAAGAGAAACGATTTCTGTGCAGTGATAGGTTTGACGAGTTAGTCCCGAAATGCTAAGAATTTATTAGTTCCAGTCATCACCAAAGTGACGTGCCAAATGTGGGAGAAATTTGATAAGGTTATGGAGAATGAATTCTGGATGACTTCAAGGACGTTATTGCAAGTCACTGAGTGACTCGGGGTGAGGGAGTGGCATTGCCTAGGCTGTTTCCATCCAGTGTGCAGAAACACTGGGATAGTTCTTCTGAACTCTTTGGACATATTCTTCTTTGAGAACAGTGCCAAAAGCAAATTGTGGGTTCAGATCTGGTTCTGTATATGAGGTTATTGCAGTGAACAATTTCCAAGTAGCATGGATGTTTGAATGGAGGATATCATGCAAAAATAATGGAGTTGATAGATACTACTGGGGGATCATGATTAATATACCTGCAATGTTGCTTGGAGGACTGACACAATATATCGGGACTAGTAAAGTGGGTGGTGGTCTCCAGTTTCAAAATGGGTGGAGGGGAGTGCTGAAAGTTTGTGTTCATGTTAGAGCAAAAAGCTTATGCCAGAGTACTGGAAAAGGGACTCCAGATGATAGTTAGGCCTCTTATTCAGAAAAAGCATTGCAGATTCCATCCTGCACAGACATAGTCACATGATTTATATGTATTTAAGGAAGAAGAATGTTTGTTTCGCCAGTTATGGTAAAGTTCAGTCCATTTTGGGAAATGCAAGTGCTCAACTTATTATTTAACCATGTGAATTTCTTCAAAAGGTGCGCTCTTTTTTCACTTTAGCTTATTTTTAGTCACATCCATCCTTGGTCTTCTTGCCGTTTTTAGTATTCATCAGAAATGTATTGGCTACCAAGTGTAAGGCATGACATGGCTACTCTACATGATCTCACGCCAGTAGTCTGCGACACATTCCCTTGCTGACACTTGTCTAAATGGCAAGTGCTGTAACTCCTGCTAGCCTAGTCTAACTTAACTAAGTTACCCTCCCGCCACCTAACCCTATTGAATGGCATAACCTAACCAGAGCCCTAACTCTAACCCAGAAACTCACACATTGTCCCTAGCCCTAACCATAGCACTCCCCTCCCCCTCCTGCTCTTTAACCCTAACATCTCCTGTTGATCTTTAAAACTAAAACTTAATTTCCCCTTCCTAACCCTAAAGTCTTTGATCAGTCCTTAACCTGAGATTTCTCTCTCACTGCCCAAACCTAAAACTCTCTTTCTGTTCCTTAAACCTAAAGTTGCTCCTTAACCATAACCCCCCCCCTCCCAATCACTATGTGCAACCCTATTCTACAGTTCCACCCCCTCCCACTCTTTCCCCATGGCTGCTGCAATTACCTGGTTTGAACCTTGCTTAAACTCAGCTGCTGTGTTATGTGAGGTGTGTCAGCTCCAGTCTCTTAATGCATGGTTGCTGAACCTTACCTGAGCATGTTGTTGAGTTTCAGCATGAGTGTCAGAGAGTCAGGTAGCTGTAGCAGTAGATCTGGACACAACTCTTGGATTTAAATAATTGTCCATGTAGTTAAAGAAATTATTTACTGGAAGATCACTATAGCACATGTATGAAAATTTCAGGTAGTTTTATGTTAAAAAACAAGGTTTGGAGGTTAAAAGCTGCCACTCAAGCATTTTATTAAGATTTTAAATTGAAATTATTTCATTCATAAAGGGGACCATCTACTGACTTGGGAAATTACAGACCCATAAATTTGACCAGTCTTATATGTAAGGCCATGGAAAGAATAATCATGGACCTGATAAATAATGACATGGGAAACCTCATAACACTGGATCTGACCTAATTCAGCTTTATCAAGGGCAGGTCATGCCTACTGAATCTGGTGGATTTCTTTAAGAAAGTCGGTAAGGCCCTGGATGAGGGCAAAATGGTACGTACCACTTACATCGACCAGGCCAAGGCATTTAACACAATTCTCCACTAAGTTATAATAAATAAACTCATAAAACTGCCCCTGTGTCATGAGGTAGATAGCCAAATGACTCATGGACAAGATGCATGTGGTTAAAGTGGGTGAATCCAGATCCAGCAAGAGGGCAGTTACTAGTGGAGTGCCACAGGGCTCAGTGCAGGGACTACTTCTGTTCAGAATATACTTCTCTGAAGTCAAGGCTAATGTGGAAGGCCTCTGGTTGACAAAGTTTGCTGATGACAGCAAGCTGGGGGCAATCACTGAATCCCCCATTGATGCAGATATCCTTCATGAGGGTCTAGATCACACAAATTATTGTTGCCAGAACCATGGCCTAAAACTAAATGCAAAAAAATGCATCATCATACCCTTTGGGAAGAAAAATACCCCTGTAAATTACAACATCAGTAGTACACCCCTAAGAGCAGACTCACAGGTGAGATCTAGATACTCAGATAGATAGTTGTCTGAACTTTGACTGCCATTTGTCCACAGTGGCACAACTTATAAGTAAAGGGATGGTATCCAGGTCCAAGAAAATTATAGTCTTGCTGTACTCTGTCCTCATTAGGCCAATAATCGAGTAAAATGCACCATTTGGCACGTACTTAGCTAGGCACTTACAGCAGCTTGATCGACCTCAGATGTTCTTCACAAAGAAAATACATGGTATAAATAACATGTCCAATGTGGATAGACTAAAAACCCTATTCCTTTACTCTGTCTCCTACCAACTATTAACAGGTGACCTATGCCTGACTTACAAGGCACTCACAAATCCAGTACTAATGGAGCTGCTACACATCCGCAAGTCAAACAGCATGAGGGTTACCCAATCTAGGGATCTAAACTTAATCAGTGACTGAAACAAAACATGCTGGTGAGACAAATATGTGTCTTAGAGATTGTCCTTTCTTCAAAGCAGGCATCCTATTCATGTTAAGCAGAGGCCTTCCCTGGCCCTCTTCAAACACAGTTTGGATCAATGGGTGGGAAATCACAAATTCACACCTGGAGTAATGCCTATTGTCCCTTATGAACAGGGGCAATCTATAACATACTCAAGGCACAGGCACAACCCATGCCATCCTCTTGCTCCTAGAAGCCATATATTGGGTATAATTGGGTTATATTAGCTAGGTTTTGTAGGGGCTCTTAGGCTATTAGCCTAGTAATCTCCTGGAACCTATGTACCTATGACTGAGCTACTCAGGCATTTGTACTGGGGTGCAAATACCCACTCCCCTATAATTTTATTTGTTGAAGACATTCTAAACATATTTCTTAATCCCCACTTGGCTCCAAAGAGAATGTGTGGTCATTACAGAGCCAGAACCGTGGTATTTATGCATGTAGCTGGAGAAAAGACACACAGTAATGGATGTCCTCTGTTTGCCTGAGTGCAGAGTTTACAGCAAACCATGTATAATATGCACAGGAGAGCAGAAATAGACTAATGGGCACAGTAATGAAACAGGTTAACTGCACAGCAGGCTGTAATGACCTTCGGGGAGCTGTGTCCATCTGATGCACTGCATTCTACAGCTTTGCTAGCTGGTACAGATGAGATTCCAGGAATGGGCCACTGGTGACTTGCATAGCAGGCTACATTGCCTTTGTGGAGATTGTGCCTGTATGGCATACTATATCCCATAACTTTATGCCTGGTTCTTTTTAGTCACAAGAGACCTCCAGTCCTGCCAAGAGACTCAATATAACTGATATGACCCAATATGAGGAGACCGAAGATATTTTAATTTATTAATTGCATCTAGAAACATAATTGTTAGACACCCAGCAAACCAAAGATTGTTGTGACTTATCAATAGTTGTGCAACAAATTGTGACTAGGCCTTTGCAAGACGTGATAAACTATACACTTCCATCTCACTCATAAAAGTAAAAAACATGTAATATATCCTCAGTTGGAGGAAATCTATACTCTGTCTATTTTAACTAAAACATAGACACAGTGTTGTACGCGAAAAGTGCCACCTAGCCAAATGAAATGCAGTAGTTTTTCTTGCCAACTGATAAGAAATATTTTGGGGTGTAAATATACAGGATAATGAGTATCACATGTAAAGGGTGTTAAGTATAGAAACATTCCATTAAGATGATCACCAGATCATGTGGGATCTGCTAGGCTCCAGCCAGTGTTCAGATTTTGCATGTTAGTTTCTTTTAACTAGTGAAGCCCCTGCTTCATATAGAGAGAGAAGATATAATTAGCAGACAATATTTCTGTGTTAAAGAGAAAGAGAAAAAGAATACACCTGATGTTTTGTGACGCATTCTAACATGTCCCGTGTGTGATGCAGCAATTTCTTTGGGTATGCAACTATAAACAGAACATAATACATCAACCCACTATATGATGTTGTTAACTGTCAATGAACTCAGTTGTTGGAACTTGCCTGTCATATTTTAGTTGCCAAGGGTTTGATAGCTAGGCCAAAAATAAGGTATAAGCATAGATATCCCTGCCTGGTGCACGAAAGAAACAGGATGCACTTGTAGATAAATAATTCATTTGGATTACTATTTCTGACTTTATATAGAGGGAATTAAATAAACTAGCAAAAATAAAATGGAAACCAAAACCAAAGTGAGTAAGGGCATAGAAAATATTCACATCTTGTCCTAAGACTTTTAGTGAAGTTGTACAAACTCCCAAGAACATTTTATAGATGTAATCCGGTAAGACAACTGGTTAGTATGATGTGCAATTTAGTAAGAGTTACCTGGTTTCATCATTATGTAAGTAACCAATGTTTCCGTAGAGATAAGAAAATGTCATAACTGCTGATGATCTAGTCTGACAATATAGCTGGGGATACAGTTTGTGAAACTGAGAAAATAATCAATCCCTCAGGCACTGGTACTTTGTAGCCTGAATTAAGACTGTATGTAATTTAAGGGGATTTGTGACACAAACTAATAAGAGGAATCAAAAATTGTGGAGTCTGTGTTTGAAAAATATGTTAAATATTCATCAAGAATAGCTTTATGCTGTAGACTAACTATTGGAATATCAGTGTTGAATAATGACTATAATGTGTGCACCATTAGCTACTTAGAAATGGAAGGCAAGTCCATCCTTGCAGAGGGGCATACAAGTCTGTATAATTTCTAACCATAAGTTTTTAACTATTACACATTTTCTTGTTTAAATCTCATGTAAGTTTATATCATGTGGTATATCTGTCTCTTGATGAGAAAATCCTGGATACGATCTAGCTATTTTAAGTTGATCATCCTATTCTGTGTGAACTAGCTAACCCACCTGGACCTGACTGCAGAGATGTGTCGATATTCCAACATTCATTCACATGACTAAGGCTTTGGCTGAGCTGCCAACTCCTTTGAGTTTGTCATGGGCTTAAGAGCAAACAGCAGCTACCTACGCATCTATCATCCACATGGCAGTATGAGGACATTCCTAGCCACATGGCGGAACAAGAACATTCATATCCACAGTGCTGTTCTGTGTTCTCTTTTGACAGGCTGCATACAGCCACTGCAAGATGCTGTGGTCTAAGCTTCATTCTTTAACTGCTGTCAATAAGCTACACCCATCCTTAGCTGATGCAAAAGCAGGCTGAGTCTCCACTTAGACTCATGTTGGATGAGTGATAATCTGCTGCTGCTAAACCTTGACAACAAGGAGGCAGAAGAGGGTTACTATGCAGATGTCCTTACTCTTTAAGACTGGCCTGGAGACTGTGGTTTGCTGATTTCCTAAAGTTGGTCATCCTAGCTAGTGTCAAGCTACTGGACAGCTTAACATCTGAGATACAGGTTCTTACAGGTGTTGACAAGTAACACTGTAAATGTTATCAGCATTGTAACATTAGAGTTTTACATCTGTAAGGATACTTTGACTGATTTGTTCACAGTGCTTCATGTTTCTGTGGCAGATTACATTCTTTACTCCTGGACCTTATGAACTGGCTGCCTGCATCAGAGTTAACATTTATATTGCTGATACAAATGCATTTGCTAGGTTGGGACCAATTTCTTAAGCTCTGTCATCTTATACTTCAGTTTTGCAAAATAAAATGGCTGTCTCTCAGGTGGAACTTTCCCTCCAAAGATAAGATATTGACCTATAAAGTTGTTTAATGCCAGGCTGCATTTCTCTCCTTTTGCAGCTTCAGTGCTCTTGTTGCCTGAGATTTACAGCTTGCCATGCACACACTATTCATAGTGTAGTCTGTAACCTATGGAATTTCCTGATACCATTCTTGGAACGTTATCTCAGTATTTGATTTATAATGATTTTAAAGGTTTTCAGTTTAATGAAGTCTTCTCTTTCATCTAATTTAAATTAAGCTAATATGGCATTTTTCATTGTTGATTGTTTTGTTAGCCATTTGTTAGCCTGCACTGGTGGGACAGAATGCTAACGGTCTGACTATAGTCTGAGTTTGAATGGTGGCTTTGGTGAGTGATGGTGAAGCCAGGGACAGGGAGAATGGACATGCCCATCCTAGGGGGATGGAGTATGTGGACTCAAGGCTGTGACTGAGTCTCACATGGTGGCATGGACAATATGCCAGCATAGCCTATTACACGCCAGGCCCTAGCACTGTAAGGGTGTTGTTTGAATCGGGGGATAAGTACTTTGGAGGGGGACACTCCTTATCAGCAGTATGACACTGTCCCAAGAAGCCTCAATCTCCTTACCTGCTCTGAACATGGGTCAGGGGACAGGGCTAGTCCAGGTGTGGCTATTTGGGTTTTGTAGGTCTGATAGATGAGTAGCAGACCTGGCAGCAGCTGATGGTCAGTGTGTGGAGCCAAAAATGTTGCAAAAACCCTGCTGTTGTGCTATTCTTTATGTTGCTTATTTAAAATCTATTTGCTAGTATGCAGCCAGATTTCTTTTTTGCAGAGCTCCAAGAATCCCAATGAAGCTGTGTAGCTCACTGAATAAGCAGAATGAACAGAACATCATTTGACAGGAAAAAGACCAAGGACAATGGTGGAGAAGGTGAAGAAACAAACAGATGCAGCAGAAACAGACGACTGTTACTGCTTATTGGGTCACACGTCCTTTTTCGTCTGGAACACTGTGTACTGTCCTGTGTTCTGTTTTAAATTTTTTTAGCGCCCACACCGTGACTAGGCAGGGAAGCATAACTTACACAGTGCACACACAGCAGGAGGCAAATTGCAAGGCGGCAGTGTAACACAAACATTTACATCCTTGAAGTACGGTGTGAAAACAACAACAGATGAATAAGAAACATTTTTACAGCATAGCTCTATCAATTTAAACTTGTGTAAATTAATATTTATATTGTTTATCTGTAAACACCCAAATAACCCATGTGAAATAATCAAAGGCGAGATATAAAAATCTTTTCAGTAGGGGTGAGATGTATGAATACTGATGGGCAGAGGGAGTAGACAGTCTTGTAAAGTGAAAAGGAATTCAATTAAAGTCAGTACAAAATTGTGACAGAAACTACATTTAACAAGGACACTAGAAAACATAGCATTAATCAAAAATACAGGATAGGTTAAGTTAATACTGAAAAGATTTTATCTAGCTGAAATATGTATGAAAATAAAAAGCAGAAATGAAAGAATGTAGTCCATAATGATTTCTTATTTATTATGCCGCGTTATAGTTACATATGCGTTTGCATGTTCTGTGTATGTATGTTTGTTTGTGTGTGCGTGTGCGTGTGTGTGTGCGTGCGCGCGTGTGTATGAGTGAGTGAGTGTGTGCATAAGGTCTAATAAATATGAAATAGCCGTCTTTTATATATATATATATATATATATATATATATATATATATATATATATATATATGTGTGTGTGTGTGTGTGTGTGTGTGTGTGTGTGTGTGTGTGTGTGTGTGTGAGCATTTGCATAAGTGCTAAGAAATATGCAATAGCTGTCTTCTTCTACACGTCGGTGAGACACATTGCATTGCAGTGTAAGCATTCAAAGTAGGCCTGCTTATCATTATAAATCTCCAGTTTCTCTTCTAGCATATTAGTCTGTTAATCTTTATGAATCACTATGTCTCTGAAGTGTATACTTAAATACAGTTCTTACAGCTCCTGAAGGAAGGGTCTGATGGAACTATTACACCTGGAGCTCATGAAAATGTTAAAGTACTATGCTGAACATAGTCTGCTTTATGATGAACACAAAAATATTACAAGTAGTGTCAAGTGTCAAGTGCCACTTACATTAGCCCAATTAACGTGGCCGTCTGTACAAATCCTGCCATGGTGATTATTTGGTTTGATTGTCAATTGAGTTCTATTATTTAAGTGTAGAAAAGGGGACATGAAATAAAAAGATTTTTTGCTCTTGATACCTGTAATGACTTTCAGTGTAACACCATCAGAAGACAAAGTGGTGAATAAATTAGCAAAATAATTTTTTCAAGGAAAGCAGGCCAAGTGGCATTGTCACCGCAATGATTCACACTCATAAATGCACTGTATAATCAAGCAGAAAGGGGAGAGGAAGCTCCCGCTTGAATTGATTATTTGTGAAAGCAATTACACGCTAAAAGCAGATGAAGGCAGTCAGTACATGCAGGGCCTGTAATAACTCATGATGAGGAAAGTTTGCAGGGTGAGGGCATTAGGAAATGTTAACTGTCCAGTAGCTTCAGTCACTACCTAACAAATGGCTTCCATGCAGAGGGCACTAAAGAATATGCAGCAAGGTTTATGTAAAGCAGCTAACAAACTTAAATGCTGTTTTTTTCCCAACTTACTGCAGTGATGTCTATATTTCTTAAAAAAAATGCTTTTTCATTTTAGAACAGTAAAATGTTTGCTTCTGGGAGTTGAATTAGCAGCCCATAAAAGCTATAGTCCAGCATTTCTTTAAAAACTCTGCATTTTAATGACAGTTATTATTTTACTCTATTGATTACATGGTATAGAATTTAAAGGTCTGCAATGATTTAGTATTTTAGTGTTTTTGTTTAATCAGTGAGTTGTTATAACATTTTTCTACAGACACTTTATTAAACACCACATCATAGAAATAAACGTCTAACCATTTATATGCAACTGTCCAGCAGAATACAATATTTTCATTGGTAATATTAGAAATATACCAAAATCTCTTTTTACATGTATCAAAGCTTTGCACTCCCCTAAATAATGTAATTAATTCTGAGGTCATCACCATGTGACAGTCTGATAGGGAAGGATGTCAGCCATCTAATTTAAGAACCGGTGGTTCCACTGATTTAAACAGGAAGTATTGACCAAATAACCGTTAACCAGGCCATTCCATGAAACTATACGACTCCCCATTTATAACTCCTTATTTTTATCCAATGTGAATAGCCTGTGTTGTCTCTCAAGGTTGAGATACTACATTGGCTTTTCAACAATGTTTTTCCAAGGTATTGCAGACTATAAGTAAACACTATATACAAGACACACACGATCTTGTATGCCATTCTGTGAAACAACATATAATTTGGCAATGATTTAGTTGTTTATTTATTTTTATTTCCTACTCACTGAAAAGTTACAGAATGAAGTGATACAGACTATGTGTTCTTTTGACTAGAGATCTACAATTGCATAGTACTTGACAGATTCTTTTTAGCAGTTGTAAAACAAAGTTATCACAGCAAAAATATTTGTTTAGCCTAACTCAAAATACATCTGAAGTTTCTGCCAACAGGACATGGATGACAAGTTTTAAACAACAAAGCACACTTACACGGCAGCACCATACGTTTCACTGATTTCAACATAATACACTCTGTTTTAAAATTGTTTGCTGAAATGTACTTTTTGTTCTAAAATCAGATGTAATGTGATCCTATCTCGCCTACATTCTGTACTGATGGGTTCGGAGCCGATCCTCGGCTCCGACTCGGCACGCTATACTATAGAACGAAGTCTCTTATTGGCTGAGCTATCCCACATCCCAGGATGCACCACCACTGCTTCCCCAGATCTCGTTTGCCGCTTCTACAGCAAAGACGTGGTCTCGGACTTGGCTGAGCTAAGTGCTTATTTCTTTAAAAAATTCTGTCAGGAATTTTTGGCTAATCTACCCAAAAGCTGTTTTAACAGCTATCATTGTTGTGTGACTGTGTTTGAGTTATATTTTGTGGTGAAATTGTCATCAGATGAAGGGAAAGGATCCCGTTTAAGTTAGGGGGGCCTTGCCCTCGCGCGTGGTTGAAACTTAGTGTATGTCTTTTTGTGGTTTTGGTCAAGTAATCCCGTTTCTGTTAGAGGGGGTCTTGTCCTCAGTTATGCTTTTCTTTAAGCAAAATTTTGTTAAAGATTTTTTCTGTGGTAGTGATTGGGTCAACATGTCGAAAGAGCACAGACCATCTGGAGTCAAGAAATGCTCTAAATGCAGTTACAAAATGTCCATTACGGACGATCACTCCTTGTGCGTTTATTGTTTAGGCCCTAAGCATCTTCAGGAGTCATGCAGCGTTTGTCACGCTTTTTCCTCCCGTGTCCTCCAAGAGAAGAAAAACAAATTGATTTTAAAAGGGCTTATCACCCCTGCCTTTGAGGAGGCTTTATCTTCCTCCTCTTCACCTTCTAAGAAGAAGAAATCGTCGGCTCCGACCAGCCCGTTGGAACCGGCTACAAAGAAATCTCGGCAGGCTTTTCCATCGGCTCCACGGACTTCGGAGCCGAGGGCGGAACGTTCTGCCTCGATGCCTCCAGCCTCGACTCCTCTGGCTTCGGAGCTAACGGCTAGAGCTTCGAGAGGCGGGTCACCTTCATCGGCTCCACTGTCTTTGGAGCCGATGAGAGTTGCCCGCTCAGACTATTCCCCTTCGGCGCCGAAGTCCACTTCGGATCCGAGGGAAATTGCAATGGTTGTGGTGTCTCCCTCAGCACCGATATTTATCAAGACTATTCGGAGCCGGTCCCCCAGTCCTTTGGAACCGGTGGAGAAGTCGACTCGAACTCGTTCGATCTCTTCTCGGTCTTCGAGAATGTCGGATTCGGACATAGACAGGGTACTTCAAAGGCTGTTTCAGTCTCCAGTCTTCCAAAAGTTGGTTTCGGCTCCAGCCCAGTCGGCTCCGGAGCCGGTTGCCCACCCTGTTGTCTTGGTTCCTCCTCCAACAGCCTTGGCACCGTTGGAGTCGGTGCTGGTGGAGCCGATGGAGGTTTTCGGGTCAGTTCCGACCCTTACTCCAACCCCGGCCTTCGGGTCGGAGTTTGGTACACGGACCTCCTCTGTCAGCCCCGGGGATGACGTTTCGGGACCAATGTTTTCGGTTCCGAGCCTCTCTCTCGGTGCGTCGGCTGTGGGAGTGCCGTCTACTGTTGTGGCCTCGGGGGTCAGACCTTCCCAGGACTCTGGGGGTCCCGCCTTCAGGGCCATGAGGAGTGCTTTGGCCAAATCTTCTTTGGCCGCCTCCACCGTCTCACCGGCACCTTCCCTTGGCACGGAGACTGGTTCCTTTGTAGTCCCCCTGTGTCAAGACAGCAGAGCCCTGGGGCCTGAGGCCACCCCCATCGGGGGTTCCCTCCTTCCTGAAGGTCCCTCTGAAGCGTCTTCGGAGGAACCTCCAAGGAAGAGACAGTGCAAGAGGAAGCACGTCGACTCCCCTGACGAGTCTCTCACCTCGGACACCGACCTCGATGATGCGGAGGGGTCCCCCAAGTCGTCCTCGGATGATGTCTCCTTTGTGGACATTTTGGAAATCCTGAAGCAACGAGGCGACTGGCAGTCCAAACCCCCTTCCGCTGAGGAGTCGGTATTCCTCAAGGCCTTCGGGGCTCAGCCCTCCGCCTCCTGGGTGTCTCCGCCCTTCGATGAGCTTCTGGATTTGATCTCTCGAAGGGTGTGGGAACACCCAGATTCTGTGGAACCGGTGCCAGCTCGCCCCAATGAATTTCTTTCAGCCCCCCCCCCCGAAAAGGATTTTCTCTCCAAAGGTGTGGCTGTAGATGCCCTGGTGGTGGCATCTGCTACCCAGCAAGATGTGGCAGAGGCTTCAATGTCCGTCCATCCTTTTAATAAAGAGTCCAGGAGCATGGATCGGTACGGAAAGTGCACCCTTACTTCAGCAACCTTTACTTTAAGGTCTCTGAATTATCTGACGCACTTCACCAGACTTCAGAGGGATCTGGTCAAGGAACTTTCAGATACCCTCTCTGGTAACTTACCTGAGCAGTTGGCCCAGACGGTTAGCTCTCAGCTGGCTACCCTATCATCATTATCGAACTCATCCATGAGGCTCATTTCATATGCAGCCGAGGGGGCGAGCAGAGTGGCGGGAACAGGTGTTGCTCTATGGAGACAAGCCTGGCTTTGCCTGTGTCATTTTGCGGAAGCCTTCAAGTCTTCCTTTGCCGACGCTCCCTTTGATGGGTCCTCTCTGTTTGGACCCAAGGTAAAGGACACCTTGACTTGCTGTGAACAAGAGGGTAAGACTTTGACTGCCGTAGGGGCATGGTTTTCCACTCCCTTCAGGCCTTATCCCAAGGCTAGAAGAGGGGGGAAAATGTGGTTCCGTAAATCTCAAAAGCCTTACTCTTCACAGCAGAGCGATCCCCCTTCTAGAGGCAGAGGAGGAGGAAATTTTTCAGAAAGACGCCGTCCCAGAGGCGGCGGAGGCCCCCGCAACACTGGAGACCGTGAGTCCTTTCGTGGCTCCTCAACCTTCCAGCATCCCTGAAGGATTGCCCGACTGTGCAGCTCCGGAGCCAGTCGGGGGTCATTTTTCGAAGCACCTAAAGGCCTGGGAGAGTATCACTCAGGACCGATGGGTGCTCCGAATCATCGCCGGAGGTTACACCATCCACTTTTCTCAACCCCCCTCCATCCCAAAAAATCCCGGACCCGCCACCCAGTCAATAGGATCTGGCAGCCATCGAAATCTCAAAGCTGCTTCAAAAAGGAGTCATCCAACCTGTCCCCGTAGGCCAGACCGGATTAGGGACTTACTCAAGATTCTTTTTGGTGCCAAAAAAGACCGGGAACTTGAGGCCCATTTTGGATCTCAGCAAGCTAAATTGATCAGTGAAGAAGTCCAAGTTCCGGATGGTCACCCTGCAATCCATTCTCCTGCTGCTGGAGAAAGGTGTTTGGATGTTCTCCATAGATCTCAAGGACGCCTATTATCACATCCTGATAGATCAGGTGTCCAGGAGACACTTGCGCTTCAGCCTGGGAGACAGTTATTTCCAGTTCCATGCACTGCCCTTTGGTCTCACCACAGCCCCCAGGGTGTTCACCAAATGTTTGGCGGTGGTGACTGCTCACCTGAGAAGTCTAGGATTCCAGGTGTTTCCATACCTAGACGACTGGCTCCTATCTGCCACCTCCAGGTGCTATATCTAGCAGCCACTATATCTCCAGGCAACTCCCTAGGAATCACCTTCAATTGGACAAATGGACAAAGTCCGTGTTGCTGCCATCTCAGCGCATTCGGTTTATCGGAGTAGAGATAGACTCAAAGCAAATGCGGGTCTATCTTCCTACAGAGAGGATAGAAACACTACAATCTCAAGTTCGAGCCTAGCTCCTCAAACGTCGAGCCCCAGCCAGGATGGTCCTACAACTGTTAGGTTCCATGTCGGCCACCGTTCTCCTAGTCCCCTTGGCAAGGTTACATATGAGGATTCTCCAGTGGCTCCTGTCAGTCCAGTGGTCTTATCAGGATCTCCCTCTCAGTCACCACATTCTGATCACAGAGACGTGCAAACAGGACCTTCGTTGGTGGCTTCTTTCCTCCAACCTGGATCAGGGGCGACCCTTCGTTCCACCACCTCCAGTGGCCACATTGATTATGGACGCCTCCCAGATGGGGTGGGGGGGACATTACCTGGGCAGGTCAGTCCAAGGCAAGTGGCACCCCGACGAGAGTCTCCTCCACATCAACATACTAGAAGTGAGGGCGGTGCTTCTATCGCTGCAAGCACTACACAGTTACCTCCCCCAGGGCATGATTGCCATTCAGTCCAACAACATGTCAGTAGTCTGGTACCTGAACAAGCAGGGAGGGACCAAATCCTACCCCCTTTGCAGAGAGGCCATGAGGGTATGGGATTGGGCGATCGCAACCAAACGTTTTCTGGTAGCAACACACATTCCAGGGAGATCCAATGTGATAGCCGACAGACTGAGCAGAACTATTCTCTCCCCTCACGAGTGGTCTCTGAACGACAGAGTGGCAACTCAGATTTTCAGAAGATGGGGAACTCCTTGCTGTGACCTTTTTGCAACCCCCCCTCAACACGAAATGCCGACAGTTCTTCTCTCTCACCCCAGTTCTGGGGGGGATTCCCAAGGACGCTCTAGTCCAGGCTTGACCCACCAGCCTGCTATATGCCTTTCCACTGGTTCCCCTTCTTCCCAAGGTGATCCAGAAGGCAATTCGCTTGGAAAGCAAAATGATTTTAGTTGCCCCATACTGGCCTCGTCAAGTCTGGTTTCCCTTTCTTCGGAAATATGCACTGGACGGTCCATGGTTCCTGGACCAAGTTCCGGATCTCTTGACCCATCAGTCGGGACAGCCTCATCAGTCCCTCCACTCGTTGAAGTTAACAGCTTGGCTCCTCCTCTTCCGACCATAGTCAGGAACCATGCTTTGGACCCGGAAGTCATACATATCTTGTCCTCGGCCCACAAAACTTCTACTAAGAAAATGTATAGCAGCAAATGGAAGAGATTTGCTATTTGGGCCCAACTCCAGGGATTAGACCCCATAACAGTCCCGGTGTCAGAGGTTCTGAAGTTTTTAGCTTCTCTGTTCAATCAAGGTTGTTCGGTCTCTACCATCAAAGTTCAATTGGCAGCTATTTCCAATTTTCACGAGAGCATAGAACCACCTTTGATGAGCAACAAGTTGTGTAAAGCCTTCATGAAAGGTGCTGGGCTGCTATGCCCCCGATATCTCATCCCGCTCCACAGTGGGACCTTAATATGGTGTTAGGTGCGCTGACCTCTTCCCCCTTTGAACCGGCAGCAACTTGTGACTTAAAATTTCTTTCTTGGAAGACTGCTTTATTAGTTGCAATTACATCAGCCAGGAGAGTTTCGGAACTTCAAGCCCTATGTGTCAAACCACCATACCTGTTTTTTCACAAGGATAGAGTATCCCTCAGACTGAACCCATCCTTTGTTCCTAAGGTTTGTTCTAGTTTTTGTCTGCAACAATCATTGGAACTTCCAGTTTTCTTCCCGAAGTACTCAAACAGAGCGGAATACATCTTTCACACCTTGGATGTTCACAGGCAATTACGCTTCTATTTGGATAGGACGCACCAAGCACGGAAAACAGATCAATTGTTTGTGTCCTTTTCGGACAATAAATTGGGCAAAGCCGTCACGAAAGTCACTATTGCCAAGTGGATCAGAGACTGTATCAGTCATACTTACTTCATTTCTAATAAAGAGCTTACAGCTACAGTGAAAGCTCATTCTACCAGGGCTATGGCTACTTCGGCAGCTTTTTATTCCAAGCTTGCCATTAGTGACATTTGTGCTGCGGCTATGTGGTCTTCTCCTCACACCTTCATTTCTCATTACAAATTGGACGTGGCATCTCGGGGGTGAGCTTCCTTCGGTTCCACAGTTCTCAGGAGTGTTTTCCAGTGAGCCACCCAGGAATCAGGTGCTAGGGACGCTGTCCCATCAGTACAGAATGTAGGCGAGATAGGATCACATTACATCTTTTAGTTATGTACTTACCATAACTTTAGATGTATGGGATCCATCTCGCCTACATTCCTAATAACCCACCCTCCTTCCCCCTGCCTTGGAGATCAGAAGAGACCGGACGGTTTGAGTTCAGCTGTTTCATCTGAAACACCTGGCAATATTATATCAACAGTCTATGTGTGTGTGTGCATGTGTGCGGACAAACAAGATCTGGGGAAGCAGTGGTGGTGCATCCTGGGATGTGGGATAGCTCAGCCAATAAGAGACTTTGTTCTATAGTATAGCGTGCCGAGTCGGAGCCGAGGATCGGCTCCGAACCCATCAGTACAGAATGTAGGCGAGATGGATCCCATACATCTAAAGTTATGGTAAGTACATAACTAAAAGTTAGTGATACCTCAATGATTACCACAACTAGCATACATAATACTGAAGCCATGTACCGCATGTGTGTACATGTATAAATAAGCGCACAAGTGTTGATTTGATATGATATATAGGTTTCAGCTGAATCATGCTTCTTCAGTGCATAGAGACAAAACACATAACTGAGTTATAGGATGCTACAGAATTTTAAAAAATATGTATCTTTCTAAATTACTCAATCATATAATAGCAATAATTACTGACAGAATGGTCAGTCCTTCTGCTTTACCCACTTCTAGTGTCATTTACCTACATACACATCATAAGAAAAATAGCATGACTGGAGGGCCTGAACCATAACAGTTAGCCAGTCTTTGAGAGATCTGGGTTACAGGTCTTTCAAATGCAAGACTTCAGGTAAGGCAGATTTACTGGGCGGGAAAATTCATATTCTTCAATATATAAAAATATGTATATATCTTGTAGGGAACAGCAATCTTATCCATTGAAAATACACTACTTTCGCAATTTATGTGCCAAATAACTAACACTAAATTGCTCAGACTGTGCTTAGAAAGCAACTTCAATAATCAATCAGTACATGGCAACTTATTTCAAAGCACAAGATTTCTGCACAACATCCTGAAGAAGTCAAAAACAAATTATAGTGCCCTGACGGCCATTCTAGATAGTTTTTAGTCATGACATATCCCAATCACGGCAAACAATATTACAGAGGTGTGATAGCTAAATAAGCAAGGAGGAACATTCCAGCTCTGCAAAGATGCACATCTGTTAGGAAGAGGACATTGCAGCTGAACCTGTCAGTGCTACCAGTTTGCACACCTCTTTGATGCTGGGAAGATCAGAAGGTTGTGGATTCTACTCCCACATCAGCTGCTTGGATTCGTATTCTGATACTGATACGAATACTGATTCTGATACTGATACTGATTCTGATACTGAAGTGCATCATTAGTTGGGGGTGGGGGTTCTGCCATCCTTCAAATGAAATATTAAACTAGTGTCTAGTCTGTCTGAGCTGGTGGAAGCTTTGGTGGATGTACAAAGTCTCATGGCACTTGAAATAACGGCAGGGGAATTTTCTGAAATGCTTTCCCTTATCTGTACACTCACCACATCAGGTCTGCCCAGGTGACCTGAGTTCCAGTATCGGTGCAGGTACTTGACATACAGGCAGGTAGAATTGTTGTGCCCATTCTTGAGGGGTGTGGCACACTGTCATGATTGTTCTTCCTGGTGGAGTCAGGGGAGACAAGAGCATGTAATGCTAGCTGTGGGTGGGCAGGGCAGCTTGCTGATTTATATATATATATATATATATATATAAGGGGTGGGATAGCAGTAACAACCACTGCATATTTGTGGGGTTATACCAGGCATGTGTGATGGGCTGAGAATGAAACCAAACCACTGCCTGGTAGAAGTATTATGTCAGCTTCAGAGACTCAGTCACTTTACCAGCCTCAAACATGGGTCAGAGATAACCCAGGGAAGCAAGGAGAAAGCAGGTATGGTCAACCCTTTAGACAACAGAGACCCTGGAGAGCTGAGTGCCAGCTATGGGGAACCAGAAATAGGGCAAAAAAAGAAAAAAACAATAGACCACAAGATGAAACTGTTGAAATACTACCAAGGCAAATTATACAATAGTAAGTGTGTCAGGCCCTAATTGTGACTTCTCTAAGTTAATAGTCTCTGAAATAGTTAATCATGCAAGACTGGGTTAGAATTCCCAGATGTCCACATGATTTATTTCCATATCATAAAGAGCAAAGTACTCCATATTTTGATTATCCCTTAAAACTAAACCTGGTCTCATAGTAGGAGAGCTAAATATATTAAAATGGAATAGTGTATTTATATGAAACATGATAATAAGGTAAGCTTCATTAAACCAAGGATCACCTCTAAAAATATACAGCACAAACATCACTCAGTTTTAAAATATGTATATGTAAATTCAAACAACAACAATTGTTCAAAAGTGGTATTTTTAATACTGATTGTGAACTTTTTTTAGTTCTACAGTGTTTCTAGCTTTTATCTGCATGGCATCGTTCTGATACAGATTAAAAAGTTAGTGCTGAATCTGGTCAGTGCTGGCTATCTGAGTGCAGTCTGCAGGACTGTGATATATAAATATCTGTTGTCATTTTTCATAGCCCATTCATTTTCCATGTCAGTATTCCACATGGATTGTGTAATGCACTGAGTACAGAGACGCACTGCAGTCATGTTATGTGTCTCACCTGGCCTATAAGATGTAACCACCTCACATTACTGAATAAGGTGGGATATCTGTATAAATGTCATCAGCCAGATAAATGAGGGTCACAGTCATACATCCTGCTTTATGACATTATATAACTAGAATTTATAACTGGCATGCTTAACTGAGTTGCAGCCTAAATATTCCAAAAGTATGCAGGAAATGCATCAATGTTTGAACTACCTGTCTATCAACTGGAGAAAAATTTGTCTAGATTCTCAAAACTTCTATTTATCAATTCTATGAAGTGACATATATTAATGGCTTCTTAGTGAGATACGGGTTAAAATACTGAACGCCGAAGTTAGGAAACTATACTCATTAGCTTATAGTTCATCTTATTCTTCAGTCTTGTAGCAGTGGTTCCTTTTGGTTTTGTTATAAATTGTTTTAATGATCTTACTTTGAAAAACTAAACAATAATAACTTTATTATGTTCTCATAGGTTCATAGGTTTATACTAGGCTATCTGCCCTAGGGCATTTATAAGCGTAGCCAGAGTGTGTTTGGCTTTCGCCACCCATTTTAAATTAATTTTGCTATGCCCTTTTTTTAGGTTAGTATACTGTGCCTCTGTCTAACAGTGACACAGAAGTGATACCCGGGGTAAACCTACGATCCCCCATCCACTCATCAAGATTCCTCTTGAAGAGAGTCAATGAGGGACTCTGCCTAACCTGGACTGGGATTTTATTCCAGAGTGAGGGGAGCCTCTGGGTTATGAATCTGTCCCACGAGCATGTCCTATTTATTTCAGTGCTGAGGTTCAAGTCTCTCGAGCGCGTAGCTCGATGGGATTTGGATTTTCTGAGGTGCAGCATGTCCATTAATTCCGGGTTGGACATGGCTTTATACGTCAGGCACAGATCGCCTCTGAGCAGGCGGTATGCCACTGAGTAGAGCTGGAGTTTTTTTAACCGGGCAGCATATGGCATCTGTTTGAGCCCTTTGATCCTCTTGGTGAGGTACTTTTGGGGTCTTTCCAGTTGCTGCAGGTGTCTGGAAAGGTACATCCCAAAAGGGGCATTGTACTCAATTACGGGCCTGATGAGGGATGAGTAAAGAGGCACGATGACCTCCCCTGATCTAGATGTGAATCCCTTCATGATTAGGTGGGCTATATAAAATGTTTTTCTAACCACTTTGGCCACGTGGTTGTCAAATGAGAGATTGCTATCAACTTGGGTCGCCATGTCCCTAATTACTTCTTCTGTACTTAATGGATTACCACCTATGTGGTAATTTGTGGGCACTTTGTTTTTGCCAAAGGGGATGACTATACACTTTTTGGCGTTTAGTTTGAGGCCATGGCTCTGGCACCACTTGTCTGTTTCTATGAGGCCCTTTTGGAGGATGCTTGTGTCGGCTGGAGAGTCGATTATGGCGCCCAGTTTGCAGTCATCTGTGAACTTGGTCAGCCACAGTCCTTCCTTGTTGGCCTGTACCTCTGAGAAATATATACCGAACAAGAGAGGTCCCAGGACTGAGCCTTGCGGGATGCCACTTGTAACTGGTTTGGAGTCTGACATGGCTCCAGCAATTCTAACCATGTGGGTTCTATACTTGAGCCAGTTTGCAACCCATCTAGTGACATAGGGGTTTATATTTAAGCTGGTGAGCTTATCTATAATGCCCGAGTGGGGTATTGTATCGAAGGCTTTTGCGAGGTCCAGGTAGGCTGTGTGGACCACCTTCCCCTTGTCAATGGCCTTGGTGACTGTTTCAAAGAAATCAACCAGGTTTAAGAGGCAGGATCTGCCCTTAACAAAGCGGAACTAGGTAGGATCCAGTGTCTGTACGTTTGCAGACCAAGCTAGTCAGGCTTATGGGGTGATAGTTCCCAGGATCCATTGAGGCACCACCTTTGTGGAGAGGGACCACTGTTGCTAGACGCCACTCTTTGGGTACATATCCTGTAGTAAGGCTGAGCTTGAACAGTAGTTTTATGTTTGGGTTTAGCTCTTCTTGGAGTTCATGTAGGATGCAGCCCGGGACACCGCCTGGTCCCATTGATGCTGTGTTTTTTGCTTTGGAGAGGGCGGCTCTTACCTGAGCATCTGAGATGTCAGGGGGTCAGCACTCTGCTGGGATAGATATTTGCCCTTTTGGTGGGGAGGGGGGGGAGAAGTTTGCACTGAACCTGTCAACTAGGATGTTGGCAATGTCTGTGGGTTCGGTGTATTTTTTGTCATTTTGGACTAATTCTGTGCATATCTGGGAATTCCCACCCAGGTTCCTAACATAACTAAAGAAAGCCTTGTGATTATCCTTAGTGTCCTGTGCAATTTTTCTCTCGAAGCTGGCCTTAAACGATTTTATGAGTGCCCGTAGTTTTTTGCTAATACTGATCAGAGATGCCTTCCCATTTTGGGATTTTGCTCTGTCATGTAGTAGCTTCCTCCTTCTATTGTATAGTTTGTTTATGTCTGGGGTTCACCAGACAGGACGTCTGCCTTTGGAGGATTGGGTCTTGGTTTTATTTGGGATTGCATGATCCATGCATTCCTGAAGGTGTTCATAGAATGCATTTATAAAGGATTCTGCGGTCTGGGCCGTATTTTCCACAGACCTGGGGGCTTTGAAGGATTCCACCTAGGTTTTGAGGAGTGTGAAATTTGCTTTAGAGAAGTTTTTCACTGTGGTTTTCTGGGTAGGCGGTGGGGTCGGGATGTGAATATCCAGTGAGATTAGTTTATGGTCTGATCTTACCAGTGAGGGATACACTTCTGGTCTGGAGCATAGAGTCCCCATGTTGGTGATGATCAGGTCCAGTATGTTTTCCCCTCTTGTGGGAGTGGTAACAAGTTGTTCCATAGCATTTGAGTTTATAAATTCTAGGAACCTTTGGGCAAGGGTGTTGGAGCTAGAGTAATGCTCCCAGTCTATGTTTGGGTAGCTGAAGTCGCCCAATATAATGGTGTTTGGAGAGACCTTCATATTTTCCAGTGTTCTCAGGAAGGCCGAGTGGATTTCCTGGGTTTGGGAAGGTGGTCTGTAGCAGGCTATAAACTGGAAGGCAGTTTTACCCACTGTTAGTTACACATGGATAGTCTCTGATGCTTCGTGCTGTGCCACCAACCTGGAGGTGTGGGTATCTTTGACGAATATTGATACTCCCCCTCCTTTTGTGGTTTGGTCTAAGTTTTGGGGCCGAAAAGCATGGTATGAGGTATAACCTGGTAGTGCTGGGGTGCTCTCTGGAGCCTTGAACCAGATTTCTGTTACTGCACAGATATTGATGTTCTCCATGCTAAGGAGAGTTTCGAGTGCATGCATCTTGAGGTTTAGACTTCTGGCGTTGAGTAGCATTACTCTTAGTTTCTTATCCCTTGTGATACCTATGGAGGTGGGTTTGTCTTTTGAGCCTTGCCTAAAAAAGACACTATGGGGGTAGCAAGAGCCTTTGCCAATATCCGAAAGCCCAGGGGTGATAAGTGCAAGCCGTCCCTAGCGAAGCATCGTGGCTTGTCGAGCATGTCATCCCAGGCTGACAGGCATTGGATCCCCTTTGAATGACATCAATACTTAAGCCAATTGTTGAAATTGATCATCTTGTCTTCATATTGTGGCATCATTCTTGGTGAAGGTAAGATGCTACTCAAGGTCAGGGTCATACCGGCCTGGGCTACATGCTCAGAGAGCTCCTCTATGTCTCTTTTCATGTAGTCCAGGGAGGGCTGATCTTTCAAAGACTTTAAAAATGTAATTTCCAGAAGAAATGGATGCTTGAAATGCTTGAACATCTCCATCACTTACAACTTATATTCATGACATAGTCTGAAGAAATGTGGAATTGTTTGGGGGTAAATATACTGACAGCTGATAAAGCTTCAGGGCTTGCAAGGCTCACACTAATAAATTTATCACCTTGCCTCATAAAACAGTAATAAAATTCTTTAGCTATTTATATGAATACTGTGTTACTCAGACAATACGATATATTATGTACAACAAAAAGGAATTTAACAAGTATCACATTTATGAGATGTCTGAAGAAAGGTTACATGTCAAACATTTTGAAAAAAAATAAAAAAAGAAATCTGACAACATTGACAAGACTAAAGTTTCCACAGTAACCATTTTGACAGTTTTCAATGAGTATGGCCAAATGTTCAGTATGGCAAATCATCTCACCCTTAACCACATAAACTGCTGTGGCAAGTTTTGAAATCAAACACTTGGACAAAACTTTGCAACAGCAATGCAGTATGATTCATAAGGGGAGGCAGCAAAATGGCATATTAAAATATCTGATATGCAGGAAAATTTACAGAACCGGATGTTATTGAATCATAGTTTGTTGGCAACAATCCCATGTTACATTTATTGATTTTCTGTTCCCTGAATGCAAGGGATGCATGTGGGGCTAGGACGTTGGAAGTTTTGATTGGCATTAACAGCAGTATAAGAACAAGAAATTAAATTTTTATGGGAAGTGAGTTTGGACTGACTTGGGGATTGGTATGGTACAAGAGTGCAGAAGTGTAGAATTTAAGCCAGTCATGAGTTCAGTACACTGAGGCTCTTCTCGGCAAGGAACTATCAGCATCTCAGTGAGTGCATGACACATTAAATCCTGACAGCGGGAGTGCATATAAAATCAATAATGTTTACATTTTAATGTGCTGCAGCATGAATGAATAAACTGTCTTATTTATTTGGTGACATTTGTTTACTAGGTTAATCTGACTGTGCCTAAAAAGACCCTTTTTTATTGGAGGACCAATGTGAAAAGCTCTAGTGAAAATATACAATTTACAATTAATAATTACACTTTTTGAGAGTTATAAAATAATACAAAGTCATGAAAGATAATTGTCCAAATTATATGTGTGAGAAAGATGCTTTGTAAAATGTTGTACAATACAATTTTAAAACAATGCAATATGATAACATTTTGTGATAATATCTTATAGCACGGAAATGATGGAACTTTAATTATACTAAGTAATAAAGAAAAATCTAAAAAGTATAAAATATGAGGAGAAAAAATAAAAGAGGTATTTGTGATGCCCACCACTGCTTACCAGTTTATGACGTCCCCATTCTGGGCCAGTAATCAAGGAGCCTGAATCCTCACCACTGACACTGGAGAGGGACATTCACTTGGAATACAAATGGATACACTCAGTATTTCCAGATGCAGACCTTTCTGCATGAAGCACAATTTTCCTTAAGAGTACACAGGGCACACATTTAGACTGAGGTCTGGGTGTCTCTATTTGTCTCCCTCCAGTTCCTCAGTAAGACTTCCCACTGGTACAGATCCACTAAGTCCTCAGCTGAGTGCCCAAGCCAAGTCCTCCACCACTCTCTCTCTGTGAAATCAGTGCTTAGTGTCCCTTCTCCAAGTAGCTGAGACACATACACTTGGAGATTTGATTTGTACGTACCCACACACACACAAACACACACACGCACACACGTGGGAAAGGCTGACACAGGTTTACTAGCTATGCCCCCTTCTGCCCAGACAAAAAGGTAGTTGTCACTGTCACCAAGCACTACAAAGCCAGCTACCTAAGGCTCTTGCAAAGGTATCCAATTATACTGAGTGAAATTAATATTAATACAAATGGTAATGTTGACCAAACAACCAGACTTTCAGGAGTGGCCAGAGTTATTGCCAAATAAATATATGCAAATACTCTCAAAGCTTAAATATTCTCTAAAAAGACCAGCCACAATGAAAAGCCTTAATATAGTCAATAATAAATAATAAAGGAACATGAAAATACTAAGTATATATTTACAGTAAACACCAGAGTTTCAATCACAGGAAATATTAAAAATAACACAAATGGAAAGTTTCATACAGTTATAGAAAAACAGTACTTTTAATCTCACTATATGTTCCTGACTAATCTAAAGAGAATTACCATTCCCTAGTTAAGTTACTTACTGAATACAGCAAGGCAAGATAATCTGTGGGTAAGTGGTCCTTACTGTCGGATCCAAGACAGGATACAGAATGCTAAATCACTCAGAGACTTCTCTCTGTAATATCTAGATATAATTTTGGAGATGATTACAAGATGACATCACATCTGGTCATCTGACTCTGTTTCCCACACTGTCACCAACACTAGAAACTGACAGGATGTACCACCTACATGTAAGAAAATACACACACAAGAGCTTTTGCTCAGATCTGTGCAGTTGCTGGAAGTCAAAGCAATAAAACACTTCCAAGCCAGTACAAAAAGCTTCCTAATACAGACCTTCTGGCTGTATTAAGAACTGAAAACACACCTATTTGCTTGTTTCCTTTTCCAACCTCCCAGTCAGTTGAACCCTAGCTAAAGGCATTTGGAATGGGATTGGAGTGGACTGCCCAAGAAAGTACTGTTCCTGTTTAACCACTACAGGCTTCACAATCGTTTTATCAGAGACTGTGTCTCTCTTAGCAGTGGTCTGTTTTCCATTTACTAAGATAGGTGAAGAATTATATACTGCCTTCTGTTAGTATCTTTCTGTTACTCGCATTTGCATGCAAGCATACCATTATTGTGATCAACTACTCTTATTACTGTATTGTACTAAGTACAATAAATACAGGGAGACAACCGCTTCAGTTAATACGCTTTACTGTTACATTCTCCTTTCGGATCTACAAGCATGCAACACAGATCCTGTCAGCTCTCTATGGGAAATTCCCAAAGCTTGTTTATACATACTCATATTTATACCAAAAAGTCTGATATTTTTTCTCAAAGTCTTATGTATAATAGTTCTTTCTTTGTATAACAATTTTCCTTTGTTCCCTTGTCCGTGGTTCTCTGTAGTTTGATGATCCATGGAAACTCAGTCTTGCAGTATCTGAAATGTGGTGTTCCAGCACTATCTAAAACTTGATGTTACATCTCTTTACATCACTGATGTTCTTCCAGTTGCCATCTGCGCATTTATTTTTACAGACTTTGTTTCTCAATAACATACTCCTTTACATGGATGCCAATATCTATGCCAGCACACTTACTACTTTTTATTTTTCAGCATTTTATACTATTCCTAAATTAACCCTTTATATTTCATATCATTCTTGCAGCTTTTTATTCAAGCTAATAATCATGCTAACAACAGTTTAAATGGACACAGAATACTATTTTCTTTCAATAGGATATAACCTCTTGTGATAGTTTGGTACACCTGTTGTTTCCAGACAACTTACAACTGGCATACTGTCATTCCCACTTGCTGGTTCCCTCACCTTTCATTCCCCATCTTGCCTCTGTGGACATCTATATGATAGATGGCTTCACTGGTTGCATCTAAAACATTTAACCCTTGATCCCGGCCATGTACCTGAACTAGTGGCTTCTCCTGTTACTGATGGATTCATTGGGGCAGCTTAGGCTGCCCACCATGGGTTCCCTTATATCCATGTGCAACACTGTTTATCTCTTTCCTGTGTAGTGATGCCCTGCTTGTTAAGTACAGATTCCCTTTCTTCCTTAGCTCATCTGGAGAGTTGTATTCTCAGTCTGCCACCCAGATTCTCATGTCCTCAGCAAAGTGTTAAGTGCTTGTTCCCTCACCAAAGGTCTAGCAGCCTTTCAAAAGTGGTGACCTGATACCCACTCACCCACCTATGAAAATAAGTGCTTAACTCAGCAATATAATCAAGCACACTTTCATCTGCCTTGCGCCTATGCTCAAAAAGCCTTTTCTGTAGGTTTCAGGTGTTAGCTTAAAACATTCCAATAAACATTCTTAACTGTATCATAGTTTAATCAATCAGTATCAGACAATTTAGAAACAGCAGGTACAGCACTACCATGGAGTAAGGGGGTCAGGATCCATACCCAGAGTCCTTGGTCAACATTATACTGTTTACATACCCTTTCAAATATATGAATAAAACGATCAACATTCTCACCCTCTGTAAATTGTGGAATACATTTACTGACCTTTATTGCCTGTGGGGTTCGGTTAGTCCCTTCCCCATTACCTCTGTGACTCTGGTGAAGAGTCAGCATCTCCTTCTCATGTCGATACTTTTTCTCATTTTCTTCAGCCTCCAAACTCCACAGTCTCTTTGCTGATTCCACTTTGACCTCCAAATGCTGCAGTCTGTCTGCTGATTCTAATTCCAAACGTTTGGCTTCCAGTTCAAGTCTCTTTAACTCCAGATGGATTTTTAAGTCCACTGAGGAAAAGTTGAACTGTCCTGTTTATGAGGGCTACAATTCCCGTCACCAGACTGGTTATCCTCCTGGATGCTGGTCTGAGCTGTAACAAAGGCTGAAATCGTTCCTTTAGTCAGGTTGGCATACACCAGTCCTTTGGCTTTGCGCACCTTGGCCAACTGGTACTTTGTCAGCTTGCCAGAATCCTCTGCTGACATCTTTGCCTGTTCTCCCTGCCTACTACACTAAACTAACAAAAAAAAATTATATGAAACTCTGAATGTTCACCGTGTGGCTGCTGAGAGAATGAATACCTTTAGTGACAACTATTTACAGGCTACAGAAGTTATATACCCCGCCGCTGACACCAATATGTGATGCTCACCATTGCCCACCAATATGTGATGCCACCACTGTCACCAGTATGTAATGTCCCCATGCTGGGCCAGTAATCAAGAAGCCTGAATCTTCACCACTGAAAATGGAGAGGGACGTTCACTTGGAATACAAATGGATACACTCAGTATTTCCAGATGCAGACCTCTCTGCATCAAGCACAATATCCCTTAAGGGAATACAGGGCATACACTCAGCCTGGGGTCTGGGTATCTCTATCTGTCTCCCTCTAGATCCCCAATAAGACGCCCTAGTGATACAGATGCAGAGTTAAGTCCTCAGCCAAGTGCCCAAGCCAAGTCCTCCACCACTCTCTCTGTGAAACCAGTGATTCATTTCCCTGCTCTACACACACTTTGAGACTTGATTTGCAAACACCCACACACACACCTGGGAAAGGCAGGCACAGGTTTACTAGCTATCACTGCCACCAATCACTACAAAGCTAGCTACCTAAGGCTCTTGCAAGGGTACCCAATTATACTGAGTGAAATTAATATTAATACATAGGTTCATAGGTAAGTACTAGGCTATTGGCCCTAGGGCCTATATAAGCCTAGCCAAACTGTACCCTGGCTTTCACCACCCAAGAAAATTATTTTCCTGTGCCCCTGTCGAGCAGATCCACAGAAGTGATTCCTGGGGTGAATTTCTTATCTCCCATCCAATCATCAAGATTCTTCTTGAAGACTGCTAATGAGGAGGTTTGTTTGATATAGATAGGTAGTTTGTTCCAGAGTATGGGAAGTCTCTGGGACAGGAATCTATCCCTCCAGCATTTTCTGTTTACTGTGGTGACAAGGTTCAGGTCCCTAGAGAGTGTAGCTCAGAGGGATTGGGATTTCTTTTAGTGGAGCA
Source organism: Protopterus annectens (assembly GCF_019279795.1). Lineage (NCBI taxonomy): Eukaryota > Metazoa > Chordata > Ceratodontiformes > Protopteridae > Protopterus > Protopterus annectens. The sequence goes on along the minus strand of NC_056725.1, from coordinate 602,437,489 downwards.
TGTCCAACAGCTCTGGGTTGGACATAGCTTTGTATGTTAGGCAGAGATCGCCTCTGAGTAGGCAATATGCGACAGAGTAAAGCTGGAGTTTTTTGAGACTGTCTGCGTAGGGTATCTGTTTGAGGCCAGTAATCCTCTTTGTGAGGTATTTCTGTGGCCTTGTAGATGTCTTGTGAGGTACATACCAAAAAGGGCGTTGTACTCTATAATGGGACTAATGAGTGATGAGTAGAGGGGAACAATGACCTTTTTTTCCTGAATGAGAAACCTTTTGTGATGAGGTGTGCTATGCAGAAGGATTTCCTGACTACTGTGGTGATGTTATTATCAAAGGAAAGACTACTGTACACCTGTGTCCCAAGGTCTCTTATCCCACTTTCTGTGTTAAGTAGACTACCACCTATGTGGTAGTTCATGGGTACAGAGTTTTTACCAAAAGGGATGACAATGCACGTTTTGGCATTGAGCTTGAGGCCATGGCTTTGACACCAGGCATCTGTCTCAGTGAGGCCCTTTTGTAGGATGTCCACATTGTTAGGAGTTTCGATTTATGGCTCCTAGTTTGCAGTCATCTGCAAACTTTGTTAGCCAAAGACCTTCTGTGTTAGCCTGTACTTCAGAGAAGTAGATACCAAACAGGAGAGGACCTAGGACTGAACCCTGTGGTACTCCACTTGTCACTGGTCTGAAGTTGGATTTAGAGTCTGCTACTTTCACAGTGTGGGTTCTGTCAGTCAGCCAGTTGGCAACCCATCTTGTGACATAGGGATTTATACCTAGTTTAGTGAGTTTATCTATAATTCCAGAATGGGGGATGGTGTTGAAAGCCTTGGCAAGATCTAGATAGGCTGTGTGCACCACCTTACCCTTGTCTACGGCTTTGGTGACTGCTTCAAAGAAGTCTATCAGGTTTAGGAGACATGATCTGCCTTTTACAAATCCAGACTGGGTAGGGTCCAGAGTTTGGAGATTACCAATGTCTTTGTTTATGAGTTCCATGATGATTCATTTCATAGCTTTGCAGACAAGGCTAATGGGGCGGTAGTTCCCGGGGTCCATGGTTGCTCTGCCTTTGTGGAGTGGGATAACCATCGCTGTGCACCATTCAGTGGGCACAAAGCCTGAGGTGAGGCTGTGATTGAACATGGTACGTAGGTGGGGTGCCAGTTCGTTCTGTAGTTCATGTAAAACGCAGCCTGGGATGTTGTCAGGTCCCATGGATGCTGTGTTCGTGGCTTTGGATAGTGTATTTTTTACCTGTGCAACAGTAGTAAGTCAACAGTAATGTTGACCAAACAGCTAGGCTGTCGGGAGTGGCCAGAGGTATCACCAAAAAAATACATGCACATACTCTCAAAGCTTAAATATTCAATAAAAAGACCAGTAACAATGAAAAGTTTAAGTGTATTTAATAATAAATAATAAAAGAACATGGAAATACTAAATATATATTTACAGTAAATGCCAGAGTTTCAGTCACAGGACATATTAAAAATAACTCTGATGGAAAGTTTCACACAGTTACAGAAAAACAGTACTTCTAATCTCACTAATTAATTACTAATTAACTTTCTTGGGTGGCGAAAGCCAGGGTATCTTTTTGGCTAGGCTTATATAGGCCCTAGGGCCAATAGCCTAGTACCTACCCATGAATCTATGAACTATATTTTCCTGACTAATCTAAAGAGAATTACTGTTTCCTAGTTAAGTTACTCATGAATACAGAAAGGCAAGATAATTTATGGGTGAGTAGTCTTTGTTGTCAGACCCAAGACAGAATACAGATGCTAAATCATTTTGAGACTTCTCTTTGTAATATCTAGATATTATTTTAGAGTTGATTACAAGATGACATCACATCTGGTTATCAGACTCTGTTTCCCCACATTGTCACCAGCACTAGAAAGTGACAGGATTTAACACCTACAGTACATGAAAAAAAATACACACACAAAAGCTTTTGCTCAGATCTGTCCAGCTGTTGGAAATCATAAAATAATAAAACACTTCCAAGACCATACAGAAAGCTTCCTAGTACTGACCTCATGTCCCTGGCTATACTGAGAACTGAAAGATACCATCCTTATGACCTAGGCCCAGTGATTTAATTTCTTATATATATTTTTTTAAAGATTGCAGGACTAACATTAATGTCTTCTGTTCCAGTATTCTCTGTTCAAACTTATACATTTAAACAGTTACAATAATATATGTTTATTTATTTTCTGTCCATCAAGAAGCGCTGTTGAAATTTTAACACATGCAAATTTTTCAAATACATTTTTAAACACAAGCATCTGTACAAATCAGTTTGATACACAAATGACATATAATTCCAGCTGTGCTGGCATACATTTGACATCCACTACCCACTTCTCCTGGCATGGCTGACAGCACCTCCTTTCGTCACAGTATTCATTATAGTATATTACAGTGAGAAAAAGAGGAGTGATGTAAGAAATGTATGAAAAGAGAAAAGCACGAATGCAACGTGAAAATAATACTGTGAGGGGAAAGGAGAAAAAATGAAAAAATTAGGTCAGAAACAGTGTATGTTACATGTGACAGGAGGAAGAGAATAAAGGATGGTAGAATTCATTAGGATGTTTTGTGAAAAATGTTGTGAGGTAAGACCGGAGTGACATGAGGAAATGGAAAGCTGTTTTCACATGTTGTACGACCTTTCATTGAATTGGAAAGTAGTAGTTTGTGAGCTAAGTTGGTTTAACCAGGAGATGGGCAGGAACATGACCATGTACTAAGCAGATGCTGTTTTTGGTGAGTTTTAAATGAGTTGAGGTTGCTGATTTGTTTCAAGAGAGAAAGAAAGAGAGAGAGAGGAGTGGAGTTTCCTGCTTTTAACACAGTTTAAGAAAGGTGAGTTATCTGTTGAGTTATAGGATTCAGAAATAAAAAGCAAAGACTTTTCCCCTGATCTGAGCTCTCTATTTTTGAATTAGAGTTGGATAATAGATTGAAGAGCAAGACATTTTTCGAGGTAAATGTTTGTGGGTTACTAGCAGTCTTGTCAGTGTTAGATGTTGTGGGAGCGCTAACCTGTTAGGATGCTTTAGTGATAGACAGTAAAGAGTTATGGAGTGATGGTTAACCGCAAATCTAGCAAGTTTTGTAAAAGTGTTGTTAAATTTTGAGCAGTGGTGTAATTTGAAGATTAATGAGTACTGGGGAGGTATAATAGAGAGACTGGGCAGCACAGTGGTACAGCAGGTAGTGCGTTTATCTCACAGCTAGATGTCAGATTCTCAGCTGAGGTGCCTTCTTCGATGAGTCTGTATACCCTCCCTGTGCCCATCGATTTTTTTTCTCTGGCGGCTCTGGATTCCTCCCACATTCCAAAAACATGAAGGAGTTTGACTGCGCACTTTAAGTTTGTCATAGGTTTAAATGTGTGATATAGAAAAACAACTGTGTCAGGGCTAGCCACCCAGCACTGTGAACATTGGCTCTAGATGATTGTCACTGTTAATGTGAAATCCTGACCCTATGTGCAAAAATAAGAAAAAGAGGTTGTGGATGTTTAGATGGAGGTATGTATAGAAGGAAGGCTATGTCTATATGTTTTCTTGTTGTACGAGTAAGATAAGGTTTGGCACTATATAGTAAACCAAATTTTTGATGGGCTTTATTGTCTGGATTATGTGATGGCAAAATTTCATTTTGTCTTCTGTTGAGACCCCTAGAAGTTTAATATGTGAGAGCTGTTCTATTTTTGGTATTATTGGCTTAGTATATAGTGAAAAGGGTTTCTGGACAGACAGATGTTTAGGAGTAAATAAGATTAGTTTATTGCTGTTGGTATGGAGGAGAAGATTAGCCTTTCATCATATGAGAACGATTGTTGTATCACTTCTTACAGTTCTGTCAGATTTTCAGATGTGCAGATAAGAGTAGTCACCTGCATGCTAAACTAAGGTAATATGTTTTGAAGAGGAGAGAAGATCATTTGTAAAGAGACTAAATATCAGTAGCTCAAAACTGATCCTTTGGGATCCAGAAAGACTGACATGAAATGTACTTATTTATTTATTTGTCTTTGATGAATGGGAAAAGTCTGACTGGACAAAACCCACTTCCAGAGGAGGCCCATGGAGAAAAGCTCCACATTTAAGTTACACATGATATACATTTATAATTGCAGGGTAAAATCATCTATACTTGAGATTATTTACATGATTTTAAAATATTTTAAAATATTTCATACATGAACATAACATTTTAACACAACAGAGAGAAATTAACCACCCTAACCTTACCTTATTATGTCACCTTCTTTGAAAATATCTCCTTACATAAACACTATTTTCACCTCCAACAAACTTTATCAACCTCTTCTATCAACACACACTATCACAGCAACATAACCTGTTCCTCCACCTATCTACTACCAAAATTCCACAGAAAAACTCATATATCTTTTTACTTAAACAAAACATATCATTATAACTCAACTAAAAATCCCAAATTCCACTTAGATTCTCAGCATAATCTCCTCCTACATGGAGATATTCATCCTAACCCTGGTCCCAATACTAATTCTAACTTCAATCTAAACAATATTACCTCTCCAACTCCATTGCCATGTACTAAAACGGCCAACTCCCTTCTAATTGCTCACCTTAATATTAGAAGTATAAATAACAAAACTCACCACCTTCATGCACTCTTGCACGTACACTCATTCGACATTCTATGTCTTACAGAAACCTGGCTAAAACCCTCTACTCCAGACCATGAAATCACCCCACCAGGCTATAATATTCTTAGAAGTGACCGTATAAAGAAGAAAGGAGGAGGCGTTGCCATTATCTATAAATCTAATCTCAAAGTCACCCCCTACAATGAACTTCCCTCACTAGACTCCAAAACCGAAATACTGTCTGTCAAACTTCAAATTAACAACAACAAATCAATATATCTAATCTGTATGTACATTCCCCCAGGAAATAATATCCATATTCTAGAAAACTTTCTTAGTTCACTCTCTAATCAGCTACCCCAGGAAACTATTATCCTTGGGGACTTTAACATTGACTGGATAACCTGTTCATCCCAGCACCCTACTAGTCATATAAACCTCTATGGGTTCTCACAATTAATTACCTCTCCAACTAGAATCCATAAACCGAATAAAAAAGAAACTACTCTTGACTGGATCCTTACAAATAACCATACTAACATTTACACCCCAGGAACACTTCCCGATAATATTAGTGACCATATGCTCACTTATGTTAGTAGACAAAAATTGCATATCCCAATTACCCATAACATCAAGATATCCCGCTCTAATAAATCCTTCAACCCAGACAACTTTCTGACAGAATTGAAAGCATGCGACTGGTCCCCACTGACTAGCCTTGAACTAAATGAAGCAGTTTCCTACTTTAATACTCACTTTCTACATATCCTTAATGATCATGCTCCCATTCGCTCTACTAGAATAAAATCTAAATCAGCACCTTGGCTCACTAAACAAACTAAGCAAAAAATGCACCTAAGGAATAAAATCTGGGCTAAATGGAGAGCTACTAAATGTATATCAGATCACCTACTCTTCAAACAGTTAAGAAATGCTACTAAAAAAGAGACTCTTAAAGACAAAAAGGAATATTATCTCCACCTTCAACAAACAAGTCAACACACCCCTCAAAAATTCTGGTCAGGTATTAACAAACTTCTTAAACCAGGACATTCTACTACTCCTACCCCATCTGGCTTTGACCTCGACAATTCCTCCCAAATCCCAGATTCCTTTAACAAGTATTTTACAGAAACCATTCAAACCCTAGCGAATTCATTACCAGCATCTACTACTAGCTGCCCTAATACCTCCAAAGCCTCAACTGATACCTTTCACATTCAACCTGTTGCTACATCTCTTATTTATAAGCTTCTCAAAAAACTTAAACCGTGCACCCCATCTGCTGACCAACTTCCATCAGAATATCTACAAATTGCCGCTGAAGCCATAGACTATCCCATATCCATACTTATTAACAGAACTATCTCTGAAGGAAAAATTCCTTCCATATGGAAAATATCTCATATAATTCCTCTACACAAAGGGGGCTCCTCTACTGAACTCTCAAACTTTTGCCCTATTGCCTTACTCTCCCCATTAGCTAAAATTATGGAAAGATGTATACACAAACAACTTCTTAACTACCTTCTGCAAAACAATCTTCTAGCTAACTGTCAACATGGTTTTAGACCTTCTCACAGCACCACAACTGCCCTCCTTTCCTTCACTGACGCTATAAATAATAATAGGAACAAAAATCTTTTCTCATCAGCACTATTCCTAGACCTGTCAAAAGCCTTTGATATGGTTAATCATAATATTCTCCTTGACAAGCTACATCACTATTCTCTTGGTTCACAAGCTCTTCAATGGTTTAGGAGTTATCTCCAAAACAGGCAACAAGCAGTGCTATGGGATAACAACCTTTCTTCCTTACTCCCAGTAAACATTGGGGTTCCACAAGGCTCAATCTTAGGTCCCCTTCTTTTTTCTTTATTTATCAATGACCTGCACTTGAACATCCCCCAAGCCATCTGTATTCAATATGCTGATGACTCAACTCTAATCTGCGCTACTAATAATGTTTCCTCCCTCCAGTCCCTTACCCAAGCAGTCTTCCATAACGTAGAGATGGTTTATGGAACACTCCCTCCTTCTCAATGCCAAAAAAACAAAACTTCTTCTCTTTACTCCTACACACAAATCTCCAACTCCTTTCTTCACTATCTTCTCAAATAATGCAACCTGTATTAACCCAGATATGACCACTCGCCTGTTAGGTGTTACTATTGACAACCATCTTAATTTTGATGACCATATTAACAATACCATTAAATCAGTTAACAAAAAGATAGGTTCTCTCTACAGAATTAAACCCTTTCTTACCCCTGCAGCCAGAAAAACCTTGGCCCAGACCCATCTGATCTCTACCCTTTTCTATGCCTCTGCTATATATACAAACTTATCTAAATCCAACCTTACCAAACTATCCACCTGTTACAATAGTATAACTAGATTCATTACTGCTAACCCCTTCAGAACTCATCACTGTCACAACCTCAGGCAACTAGACTGGTTAGAGCTAAATAACCACATACTCTATCAACAGCTACTTATCACTCATAAGGCTCTTTTCTACCCTGATGCTACCCCTAGCCTCAAAAAACTAATTTCACCATATAAAAACCTATCCACACTACGCTCTGCTAACAAACTCCTTGTGGCCTTAAATAAATCATATAATAAAGCTGGGGATGCATTATTCTCTAACTCTGTCGGGAAATTCTGGAATCAACTCCCTTATGAAATAACTAACCTTGACTCTACATCCCACTTCAAAAGACACATCAAAGAATATCTAAAATCCCGGTGGTTATGCCCTTGTGCTAACCCTGACTGAAATGATTTCATTATTTCCCAAGTTCCCCCCTCTCCCCTTACGGGTCCTCGAATAATAGGTTTAATTATTGACTGTTTTATCCTTGATACTGACTCTACCTTAGCATTCTAGTTTATTGTCACATATGTTTTCTGACCTGTGTACTGCTTATCTATCTTTTATTTAATCTAACTTCAGAATATTCTATACCACGTATTTTACTTTTATCTGACTTTTTCTCTATTGTCATACTTTTGTCAGTGTTAGTTTTTCGTAAATTGCTATATAAGTCTACACTGGTACTTTTGTATTATGTTTATTTTGGTCTCATGTAATAATTGTATTACTTCGTGTATTTGGAGCTTTTCTCCCCGGGCCTCTACTGAAAACGGATATATGTCCAGTAAGACTAGCCCGGTCAACAAATGTAAAATAAAAAATAAAATAAAAAAATTAACATAAATTGGCTGTTTATTGTATAGAAAAATAACACACATAGCATTAAATACATTTACAGCGTGATGACTGCAGGAAAAAGATCAAATGGGTGTTTTGATTTTAGTATTAATTTACAAACAGAGTGTAGCTTAAAAATGATAAGACAGATATGAAAGGAGAAGGTATGGAAATGTGCAGGAAGATAAATAGAGTAAGAATTGTAGTTGGTAGTTGGGTGTGACAGAAAGGGGGAAAGTAAGAGTTTAGGAAATAAGTGCAGGGTGAGGAGAAGTGACAAGCTAAAAAAGATAGGGAAGCAAAGTGGCTGTAAGAGTTGGAGAAAAGTAATCTGAGTAAAGTGAGCCAGGTGAGCAGGAAGAACAGAGCCATTATTGGCATAGGTGCTGTTAAAGCAAAGTTTGGAAATTATTTATGTTTTCTATCTGTTTTAACTTAAAAAAGAAGAGTAACCATCTTTCCACTTCACTTCTTGTGCCAAGTTTAACATGTCCTTCTGAAACCAAAGAAAAAAATGAGAAACAAAATTATTTAACATTTGTTGACATGGAAATTCCAAACTAGGACAGAACCTATTTTCAGCGGAGACCCAGGGAGAAATACTCCAAATGCATGTCTCTGCAATGTGGCAGGAAACCAGAGTACACAGAGGAAACCCACATGAATGCAGGGAGGACATGCAGACCACACAGATGGCATCCCAACTGAGAATTGAAACAGAGAACTTCTTGCTGTGAGGCGGCAACGTTAACCACTGCACCTGTGTGCCTCCCAAATGCCTTCTGAAGAGAGCTTAAGAAGTTGCAGTGGGTGTGACACTGTTGAATGCTTTCAGTAGTTCAAGAAAGAGTAAGGAGACCCATTTACAAGAGTTTCTGCTACTATTGGCTGTATCTGTAAAGTTAAATAGGCAACAGTTGTTCTATGGTTAGGATGGAAGCCATGCAGTATGTGCTTCGGCACCTTTACTTTACTGCTGTAAGAGATTTCTAATTTCTTCTCACAGCATTTTCTTTCATTTGCTGAATGACACCACTAAGACTAGAAAATGACTCATGTACTGTACTGGCTCCATGAATGAGGAACTTTTAGGAAGTCAAGGAGATGTTTTATTTGGCACTACAAATTCCATGGAACGTGCACATTTGACAGTGTATCTTTTGATGTGGGGAAGGAAAATGGCTTTAGAATGTTGTTCTTCTTCTTTTGGCTTTTCCTGGTTAGGGGGCGCCACAGCAGAACTGTGGTCTTCTAATGATTGGCAATAGATTTTTACAGTGCCAAAGTGCCAGCCCGATGCCCAACATTCAACAAAGGCATGTCCATTCATGCATGTCTTTCAAACACCACTCGACCACGGGGAGGAAATGCAGATTCCACACAGAAGGTGCTCCAGCCGAAAATCGAATGGGAGAACCTCTTGCTGTGAGGCAGCAATGCTACCGCTGCACCACCGCTGTCAGCAAATGAAGTACAGTGCAGGTTATGCTGTGGGTTAGAAAGCAGACAGAGATGGATCATCGTCAAATGGGGGCTCTAGGCAGGGTAAAGGAGTGCCCCCCAGCCATACCAATATCTCATTACTTGGCTTTCACAGCTTAGTTACCATAAAACACTGCTCACACCTGTCAGTGTACATATATATATATTTTTTTACTTCTATAATGATCACACAGATATGGATTTAATTTAAAACTGTTATTTCAAATTTTACAGCAAATTTACAGACAACCATTTGCTAAACAAAACAAAATAGTCACACTGAAAATGGACTAACATGAGCAACAGTAAACAACTCTTCCCTTGAAGTCACATTTATTGAGAATTCATCTGGCAAACCATTGAAGTACAAGATTTGATGGGACTCATAGACAAACAGCATATGGTGAAGCCATTAATTACCATTTAAGTGAAGGGTGCAGGGACTCAGAAGACAAATGTGCAATGCATTTGCTAACAGCTTTGGACAGTCCACTGGATGAAAATATCCCTTTCCAGAGGCAGCCTAGGAGCACCCTCTGTTGAAGTGACTTGGTCAGAGTCACACAGCAGACAAATGAAGGCTGAGGGAATTAATTAATTAAAAATGTATTCACAGTTAAAATATTAACATTAAACTTGTAGACTTCATGTTGTCTTGTTTATTCACAGCCAAATAATAAACATACTGTCAACAGTCAACATAACAAAGAAACCAAGGATTGTACCCTAACAACATGGTTCATACGATGATATTCCTGTTTACTACATCAGTGCCCTCTATCCTTTATACCATAACTGTTGTGGGCTGCAGGAACCAAGCATTTATACACACACACACAAATATATATATATATATATATATATATATATATATATATTTATATATATGTTTTCATAACTTTGAATTTCATAACATTGAGACCATAACATCGAAAATTCAAAATACTGAAAACCCAAAACATTGAAAACTCAGAACATTGAAAATGTGCTTCATAACATTGAAAACTACATTGCAGAAGTAAATAAGATCCCCTCCACCTACAACAACACCTAACTAACAAATACACTTTCTACTATGTTTTTGCAGGGAAACAAGCTCCCCTGCACCCCCCATGCCGGGGGCTCTGCCCCCCCTGAAAATTAAATATACCAACTCCAAGATCGCACTACAGTGGAAAAAAAATTATTCCCTAACCTCAGTGTATAAAGTGAGGGGTGCCCCCTTGCAAAAACGTAGTAGAAAGTGTGTTTGTTAGTTAGGTATTGTTATAGGTGGAGAGGATGTTATTTACATATGCATTAAAATTCAACGTCATGAAATTTCAATGTTAAGAAGTAGACCCCTATATATATATATATATATATATATGTGTGTATATATATATATATATATATATATATATATATATATATATATATATATATATATAAATAAATAAATATGAATCCTATGTCAGATTATCAAATTTCTGAAACTTTGAAATTCATATTTCTGAGACCATATGATCGTAGTTTCAGAACATCGAACATTAAAAAAAAATTCCAGTTTTAACTTTTTGCAGGGGGCAAACCCCGCTACTCCTTCCACAGTCCCTGCTATTTAAACATACCAACTCCGAGATCTCACTACATTGTGGAAAAGGGCAAATTTCCTAATCCATGCTGTACCTTGATCTCCATTTAAAACGTTCAAAGTTTCAAAACTTCGTTTATATGGTCTCAACCATATGACTTTCAAAGTTTTGAAAATTCAGTACTCTGATAGGGTCCTATATATATATATATATATATATATATATATATATATGTATATATATATATATATATATATATATATATATATATACTCACACACACAAAACCATCAATAACAGCCCCTTGCATGACTGTACACCTCAGACATCTGTGTAAAAAATAGTGAATTAATACATTCATAAATATTGTAATCAAATATATGCTGACAAAACGACTTACAGGAAATGAAAAATTCACTAAAAATACATTGATTAAATACTGGTTAAGCACTTATTTGTTAATACACTTTTGTACTTCATCAAAACAATCACACAATATCCATTCCACAATTTATCTATATTATATAAATATATATATATATATATATATATATATATATATATATATATATATATATGTATCCCTTTAAATATCAAGCATAGGTTTAGAATTGTGATGCGAACTTTTGTTCTTTTTCTTATTTTTAAATTTTAGAAGATGATATGCAAAGATATGATTTTTGCATGGGTTTTAATTAAAATCTCTATATTGCTGTATTGAATTGGTTAGGTAAAGGTTATTCACATTATTTTATTTTGCTGTGATAGGATAACTGAAAAATTAGGAAGTGAGTAATTCCACATAAATTTAGGAATGGATATTGTGTGATTGTTCTGATGAAGTTCAACAGTGTATGAATGAAAGCATTAATCAGTATTTAATGAATGTATTTGTAGTGAATTTTTCGTTTCCTGCAATTGTTCTGTCATTGCGTATTTGATTCTTTGGTTTTAGTTTCATGCTGTAGTGATGATTTTTTGGTTAATAAATATTGAGCCGGAAATGTATTTGAGCTTGCTCCTATCAAAACTATACAGTGGAACCCATTGCAACCCTGCCTTCTCAACTTTTTAGCTGAAATCAGCTACGGAGATGCAAAAATCAGGAACAGATTTTAAATGTTTCTTTTGAAAGTTGCTAGAATAAAAAAGCTTTGCATTAGTAAGCATTTTCTGATACAAAGTCTAACACTTATGCCTACCATTATCTAATGGCTGTAGTCCATAACAATCGACTAGAAAGCTATGTATTATTACAAGGGATGGACAAAAATACCTTTCAACTTCTTTGATCAAGAATTCTGGACAAAGCCAAGCTTTTTTTGATTCTGTTTGTATGTTTGTTATTTCTTTATTATTATTATTATTATTATTATTATTTATTTATTTTTTTTTTATTTTATTATTTATTGTATGTTATTTCTTTATTACAAATAACTATGGCACTCTAATGAATGGTATTACTGACTAATAGTAATCTCTAATGATTTACCTTACCCGAATTGTGGGTGTCTGTAAGTCACACACACACACACACACACACACACACACACACACACACACACACACACACACACACACACACACACACGTATCCTCCCTAGTAGGCACTGGGCCACAGACAGCTGCCTAGGTCACCTTATGCTGGATCTGGTTCTATATGCAGCATGGATTCTTGGGAAGACTCTGATCAGTGCTAGTGTAAAGAAAGATTTTTTTGTTGAGTTGCATTGTTTTAGTATGACATCATGAATAGAAGTTGTGCTAAAATAAATGTAGAAGACAAAGAATCTTATGAGAATGGTTGCATCCTTGTTTTCCTCTAGCCTGTGATATGATGACTTCAGACTTGAATTATGTAAGAGCAACGGTACCCTTGTATCACCTAGTTACATTATTTTTTTTCTCTTAGGATTCAGACACTTTATTTTAAACAAGATAACAGCATCTTTCAACATGACAATAGAATTCATTCTTGTAAGAAAACAGTACTTTACAAATTAATTTTGATGTCTTTTTCTAAGTAGATGAGTGAACAGAAAATATTCCCCCGGATTCACTAATCTTCCATGTAGGAGTAGCTTAGTCCTGCAAGGAAGCGCCCATTTAGGAGCAGGACAGCAGCGTGCTATGCATATTAACAAGGCGCGCTGCCCGAGCTCCTAGGCTTACATGGAGTGTGTACTAGTGCAGGCCGCGTGTCTGAGAGCAGAGCTCTTAGAATAAATACGCCCCTGCAATGTAGAACAGCAGAAGGTGTTAAGAAATGAGCGCGACCGCTCATAGGTGTCCTCATATCACCAACAATCATCCCCCATGTGTACAACAACAGTACATAAAAATCAAATGAAGAAACCCCTTTATTTTTTTTTAAAAATCAGAGTACAGCTAACCGTAGGTGCATGGGTGTACCCATCACTTAGCTACGGTTAAAGCAGCTAAAAAGGCTGAAGAGGATAACAAGGAAGATATATACAAATGAAGCAGCACAGCAATAGTGTAGTGGGCAGAGGATTCGCCTAATGAGCAAGCATTCCTGGTTCGAGTCCCACTGCAGCACAGTCTATTTTACATGGCAAAGCATGTTCTAACCAATATTTGTGTTGCAAAATCCACAAAAAACATATATTTATGAACTGGAGTACTGCAGGAAATGCACATGTGAAGTGCCAGTGTCATAATGAATAAGGCACTAGTAAGCAGATTTAAGCACAAATAATCAGTAGTACACATATGTAAGCACTAGTAAGCTTGTTTAAGTGCATTTGTGTGGGGGTGAGCATTGCCTACACACATTAAGCAAAGTAGAAGCTAACTGAGTGTAAGGAACTGTAACCGGAAGTAAGTACTGCTTAGCTCCGTGCACACCCGCTTACAACTGCTTTAAATTGCCTTAACCACTCTGTATCCAACGGCCCGTGTTCTGCCCAGCAACAAAATAAACAGCCTCTGCAAGACTTGAACCCAAGAGCCTATACACTACAGTCACAGTAGTTAACCACTAAGCCATCATAGCAGTACATAAGATTGAGGTTTCAACAAACAAATCCTCACTATAGGAAATCAAACTGAACATGTGAAAGGAATCTATGTACAGTGTGATGTTGTATAACCTGCAACATAACATAAATATGTGAACTGGAGTACTGCAGTAAGGCCAGATGTGAGGTGTTATTGTAATAAAGTGTTGAAGTCCCCAAGACCCCAAACAGTGTATGTACACATGAATCACAGATACCAGACACATATATAACATGTAACAAATAATAAATCAATGCCAAAAGGAAAATATCACACAAATTAAATATTATGCAACGCTAAGCATTGCACAGCTCAGCTTAGTTGGGGTAAGCAATGTGTAGGCCGGTTAACTCAATCTGCCCAGTGGTATGCTCCTTTAAGCAATGCCAACATTAGGTAAGCAGGTGTGCCCATAGCTTAGCCTTTTCAAAACCATCCAATCATGGAAAAGTGCAGGAAATTGAGCATATTTAAACCACACACGCACCAATAATTCCCATAACTGGTTGCAGCTCCCTACTATAGGCAGAATGACTGGCGTTGAGGAAGGCATTCGATTTACAGCACAGCGCTGGGGCACCCAGGAGTCCATATTCATGGTATGGCTCCTGGTAAAACACCATGAGGAGAGACTACTGCAGGGCCAATACCAGGGCTCTCAGTATAAAGTGGAGGCCTAGGACAGTCTCGCCTGTGACCTCACCAGTGCCACTGGTATACCCTGGACTGGTGAGCAGGTCAGGCATCACCATGCTGATCTGAAGTGGCAGAAGGGTGATCTCTTGGACCAGTGGATCCAAGAAACAAGGCAGATGGCCAATGCCCCAGCAGAGTAAGTACCCATTCTACTAAGTAGATAATGATTGCCTAGCTTGTGTATACTATGGATAGGTAATGGCTAAATATCACTGTATTTCTCTGACAGCTGCAGATGAGCGGGCTGTGAACCAGCAAGCCCATGCTGCTAGGCTGCAAAGGCTGCGTTGTGAGGCAGGTTAGTAATATTCCTGCATGTACTATCATAACAAATAAATATAACAGTTCTAGAAAGTGTTGCACCAGTAAAGAAGTGTATTGTGTATGGGATGTACTGAATAAACCACACAATATGGCAGGAAGACTGTCATATAGGTTGCGTGGAAATAAAGGTATAATATATTGTGAATAAAAGTATAACCCCTGAAGTGCTTGTGTACATCCTGCTTTCATATGTTGCTAGTGTTGCATGCTATAAATAGTACTGTTGTATTAAGCAGTGTTCCCACACTGCTAAACGCTGTTAAAATGTGTAGGAATTTCAGTATAACAATGTTGGAAGTCCCAAGAGGTCAGTCATATAGAACAACTGAGGGAGACAGACAGAAACCATTGGCATCCTTTACACCAATTCCCTGATAGCACAGTGTACTGTGATGTCAACTGTAATGTTTTTACAACACACACAGCATAGTTTCGAATCCCGGGAGTGGTAGTAAGTTGCATGCATAATTATACCCCACAACTGTACAGATTTTGTGAAAATGTTTAGATAGAAAGTTGTATGCATTATTAGACCCAACAACTGTATAGACTTTGCTAGAATGTTCAGATAGTACGCTGTAAGCATAATCATAACCATCAACTGTACAGACTGTGGCAGAATGTTCATGTAGTAAGCTGTATGCACAGTCATACCCCTCAACTGTTCTGATCTGTCCAGCATGTCCAGATAAATGGCCAATATCTGCTGCCCGGTAACCTGTTCCCCTGACAAATCAGTGTGCTGATCCAAGAAATGTAGGCAGCTTATACTGACATATAATGGATAGCCAGACCTGAACATAAAAAGAGAATGTATATGGAAACAAACCTGTCATTGTAGCATCTCACGCAAAGTGTATGACAGCTATTCCAAAATATGTCAAATTAACACCTGCATCCTGTCGAGCCTTGACCAGAGTGTGTGCAATAACGGATTGTTAGGTATGTGTATAACATCAACATGGAATCTTGGAGTATGTGTAGTATCTGTCAGGTAGTGTTAAAGATTTTCTTCACAGCTATAACAGGTAAGAGGTGTAGACTGTAGGTACAACACAGGTCACGTATATACTTGTCTACAAGCATGGACTCTGGAAGTATGTGTACAAATTGTCAGGTAGTGTTAACAATGATTTTCTCAGCAGGTATAACAGGTAAGAGGTGTAGACTATACGTAAGACACAGTCCACGAATATACTAATCTACAACCATATCATTGTACAAAGTAAGGACATTGGGTAGTGTAAAATGCATGTAAGGGACAGATCACTGCAATGACTAAGAAAGTTCTGAAAACTACAGGGATATATTAGTTGTTAACTGACCTCTCTCTCTCACCCCCTCCATATGTGCAACAATAACCTTAATACACACCTCAATGGGTATGTGTACACTCCAAACTATTGTTGGGACATATGTCCTATTAATTTATAAATATTCACATTTGGTTCTATGCATGTGCCATGTTAAAATACTCCCATATTGGTGACCTGTTGCCATCAATGAAACCTTCATGCTGTTGTAATGGCCATTGTTGTCCCATATATGCATGTGTTCTGCTTGATCTGTAACTGTTGTAAACTGGTGTCTTGGATTAATGTGAATACCTATGCATGCTGTTATAACTAATCCTAAATGCTGTTGACTATGACTAACTGATATTTTTCTTAAAACTGCAACACCATAGCGTATATGGGAAGGCCGGTCCCAGGGGACCCATCTGTCCCACCTCAGCTGGTCATGGCACTGGCAGCAGCATGTCTGGGGCCCAGCCTGGGACCTCCTCCTCTGTTGGCCCTGCACCACTTTCGGGTGGAGCTGCCACAGGGGATGGGGCTCGCCCCCCCCGGAAGTAGGGGCGGAAAGGTACCTGTCACCCACTATCAGGTTCTGGCTGTGGTGCGTAGGGAGCTCAACAAGGAGATTTGAGACCAGCTACTCCAGCTTGAGGCCCACGTGGTGCAATTAGAGACTGAGCCTGCCCCTCCTACCCAGCCTCCAGCACAACCACCTTTGGGGCCGTGAAGGTGCAGTGGTGACTGCCCATGGGTGGGGACCTCAGTCCCACTGTTTCCATTTCGGGGCTCACGGGCTTGCAAATTCCAAACACCCCTCCCCATCCAAGGTGTTTAACCCCCACGTGTCATATACCGCCCCTGTATGAGTCGTTTGTCTTGTCTGTTAACCTACCCAACCTACCTTCCCAAATATACCTACTACCCCTCCCCAACATCCCACTCTCACCTGAAAAAGAAAAAAAAGGGCAATCTGTTTTTACAAAAAAATATCACCACATACATAGCTGTCCATTTTGCAAACCTGTCTACTGGACACATGTAATCCAGTCTAATTGGCATCACAACTTATTATTGTCCTCACCCCCACCCAGGGGTTTGCGTATCCAAATCTACCTCCAAAGTCAGTGTATATGCACAGCTGTTGCTGTAGAAGAAATGGGCAGCTATGGACCTTCCCTACAGGCTTCCTGCACATCCCTGGCTATTTTACCTACTGTCTTTCCTCTCTGTGCCCCTTTTTTCACCCCTTTCCTATCAGCCATTTTTTCTTTTCTTTTAAAGAAATTAGCACAGGGGCAAGCAGGAGTAAGCACTTTTAAGCAGCAGTACGCAGGTTTAAGCCTGTTTGCATGGTGGTAAGCAATGCCTAAACTGGGTAAACCATGTAGAAGCTAACTGGGTGTAAGAAGCTGTAACTGGAAGTCAGCAGTGCTTACCTCTGCGCAAACCTGCGCAAACCCGCTTACAACCACTTAAAAGTGCCTTAATCACTCTGTATCCAATGGCCCGTGTTTTCCCCAGCAACAAAATATACAGCCTCTGCAAGGCTCAAACCCAGGACTGTGCACACCATGGACAAAGTGCTTTACCACTAAGCCATGCCAGATATAAATAAATCTGATGTTTTCAGAAACATATCATCCAGTCCAGGCATGCAACAGTACAGAGAATGTATACCAACATCTAGATGTATGTGTGTGTAAATATATTAATATCTAAACAGATACAACATATCTATATATGTATATATATATATATATATATATATATATATATATATATATATATATATATAATTTCTAAAAATATATACATATATATTAATATATATGAACATATATACATGCAAATGCCTACATCAACACGTATGTGTCTACACCTATATGTCTACATATACACAGCAAGTTACATATGTGCACACAGATATATACCTATGTAGGTATATACGGACATAGTTTTTTATATATATATATATATATATATATATATATATATATATATATATATATACATATACAAGTATATATGGCCATACATCTGTAGATAGCAATGGCAGATTAACAAAAACATATATGTCCACATGCACCATTAATGGGGATGAGAGGCCCCACACACTATATGTCTTGTACAAATAGGCATCCTACACCCACAGCCAAACACGTCCACCCTGCAATACACTACCAAGTGTTGCAGATCCCATAACCAGGACCTGACACGACATGGGCACAACATGTTAACAGCACTACATCTCACCTGTATGATATCAGGCTGGTATTGGTAACATATCATGCAGTAGAGTTTGCCTCCCAATGTAAAATGTGGAAGCCATCAACATCCCCAGGATACAGATACACAGACACAGATATGCAGATACATATGTAGAAGGTGCACACAATATGGAACAGCCACTATGCCTACAGTTAACACCTGAACAACTGGACACTGTATGGGCCACCCATACAAGTGACAATTGCTGCCCACAGAGAGGTCATAGGAAAAAACACCACACACAGGTTTGCAGAAATGGAAAATCTTTAATTGTGTACTATTACAGTTCTATATATCACGTCATATAGCTATTCAGACACTGACATCCATATAAATAGAGTAATGCAACTGTGAAACAGTTATACTAATACAGTAGTCTGGAAAGGTTCAAAACTGTTGCTATCCAGGCCAAGCCCTTCAAATTGTACAATAGTGAGGACAGACTGGCCCACAGGATACCAAACAATCAACAGTATGTAATGCAGGTGTATAGTTCAGCAGCCTCTATCTACACTTTCTACAAAATCACTAGGTGGTAAAGATGTCATGTGACCAAATGGGTTGTAACTGTTACATAACAAGGCATAACTGACACCATCACAAGCACACTGACAAACAGAACAGTCTGTATGGCAGGAGGCAGTAGGCTTGCATTAACCCAATTTATGTAAGTAATGTAAATATAGGTGAAGTATACGGTACTGTACATCCAGATACCTTAAGGCAGCTCACCCCTGATACCCCCACATTTTGTGACATCCTAGGTTATTTATGGTGCGCCCCCCCCAGACTCAATAATACAGGGCCATATACCACTGTTACATACACTGGCCTCTGGAGTGCATAAGAGCACACATATATTGTGTAGGTAACGCCCACACATATATTGCCCCAGCCTCACTGTATGTGTGGGGGATATAACAGCAGTGGACTGATGGCAGCAATGGCAGAGTGATATACTCACAGCCCACCACAGAACAACCCCTGACAGCATGTCATATGTGCAAAGCTTGGTATGTAGGTGGAGGACAGAGGCTGAAGCACAGGCGCAAATGTGGAAAACTGTTGCCATACACTAAGCAAGTTGCTGGTGTTACAGGATAGTCTGCAACATACCCTTAGTCAGAGAATTGAGGTTAGAAACAGAAATGGATGCAGCCATGTACTGATAGCGCTCAACACACACACTGCTAGTGAAATATCTGACACAGGACATGTGTGGTGGACAGACAACCCATGATAGGCACACCTCTGGCCACGAAGAGGATAGGTCCACAGTTGAGAGCTATGCAGACAGACTGCATTCCAAGGTAAAGTAGTATGTACACACACACCCTGTAACACCAATACTATGCAAAGCATAACACAACTCTATTCACACTCTGTCTGTAGTTCCTGCCCTGAGTGTGCCAGTTCTCCTGTAAGAGGTATTGCTACCTGCTGTCTGTAACACTGATGCCCACACACAGGAAGGATGTCAATCACACAGAAAATGTAAAGGGACCACACCCACATGATGTAGGGGGTTAGAGTAAGTGGTTGCTATGACAGTGGTAATTGGAAGTACTACATATGTGTAATTTTATATATATATATATATATATATATATATATATATATATATATATATATTTATATATATATATATATATATATATAGATATAGATATCTATATATATGGCTATCTGGATAATAATATTGTACATATATTTCCACCATATGTCCTGGACAGGAAGTGTAGCCCTACCCCAGCCTCTATAGTCCCACAGTTGTAGTGCAAGGGGATGTCAGGTATGTATAGCAGGTATATTAGTAGACTATTGCTACTGTCATTGGGATTGTCTTGACAGACATGGTGTATGTCGGGGGTTACATCTGCTTATAACATGTGCCATTGGCTACTGACAAATATCCTAAGGACATCATAGTAAAGTATCGTTGCTAGCACATAATGCCCCTGTGGACTGCAGTAGAGATATTGGACAATATATGTGGACATTCTGACACACTCTGTGCAATCCAGAGGTATACACATAACCCTTTAGTGCTAAACATGTGTACCATGCCTGACAATATGGATGTAGACAGCCATGTAGATGGGTATAACACATAACGGCTGGAATACATTTGCCACCATAGGTTATGCATTCACACACCCCTGTCTGGCCTGACACATAATAACTGCTGGTACAGGGGTGCCATGGCCACATACTACCCACTAGATATTGACATACATCTGTACAGCATACCACTGCTCTGTCTGACATACATGACTGTTAAGGGAGGCCCAGCAGAGGTACATCTGGCAAGTATCTGCACATGACATCTCACTGGGTAAGTACACTAAGCTGCTAGGCATGTAACAATGCACTGTGCAGGCTACAGACAGACTGGCTCAACACTGGCCAACATCTCCTATGTGAGAATGCACATGTAGCTGCATATACAGCAGGCTCTACAGGCATGTCACAGCACAGGGTAACATACACCTGTGTGAAAGTGCATAACCACAACTAATGTGAACACAGCCACAGCCACATATGTTAAGCTAGCATAATATTACAGCATATGGACTATCTGTTCAACACCATCCTCATATGTGTCACTCACAGACTGACCCTACATATACTGGGCTGCTACACAGTTTGGTCTGATGGCTGTCTGTGGTATGGGACATGTGTGTGTATGGCCCTACAAACATGTACACCAATATGGTACCATACAGTGGAGCAGCATGTAACATCAGATAGGACAGCACCTAGAACAATGATATCTACCACAGTTTGTACACAGGCTAAAGTACATATTAACAATACACACACTGTCGACATTCACCATAAGTACACAGACCTCAGTACTGTACAAACATCCACAGAATGTCCAGGTTATGTCATCAAATATAACCCCTACTGTACATAACATGTGTAGCAGTCTGATATATCACTGGCTTGTTATCAGATATGATGACACTAATTATGGTGTACAGCACATATACACCACTTCATGCATGACATATGTACACAGGATGACAGATTTGTGGCTGGAAGCACATACACAGGGCCAATAATGACATGTTGCTGTGATAACCTCATACATTTACTGTTGCAACAGGGTTTGTTGCAACATATGTCCTATGAGGGATATGAAGCCAGTAACTGTTACGGCTTTCACCATCTACAGACTGCAATCCTCACACTACCTTCTGCAGTTCACAGATAGATGCTTCACGGGTAACACATGAAACCAAAGGCACAACACACTGTTCTGCCTGCAGATGACCCTGCAGATGGGGATTCCTCATATACATGGAGCTGACATGGCAGGTATTGAGACATAGGACAGTCATATCCACACACACACTGTTAAACCAACAGTACTCCAAATGCAGTATATCAGCACTTACAGTCTGTAGTCAGGTCAGGCACATCCCCCTCCTTTGTGTTGCCCTGTTTCCACAGTGTATGTTGTTAGAGGTAAATCCCCAATCCATCTGAGATGCTGTTTGCCAAACATCAGCTCTAGTTCCTGCTCACAGTGAATGTAAAGGGCCAACACCAACATGATGTTCCGAGATATTGGAGTGCGTTTCCATGCAATTGGCTATGGGGATGTTACCACAGATGTTCCACATGCAATCAGCTAGGGGAGGGCTGCAATTCGTGCCGAGGCCATCAGCTGATCATGAGCATTTCTTAAAAAACACATGCTGCTGCCAAGCAAAGCAGGTGTAGGTCTCCACATCCACCAGAGTGGGAGAAGGAGAGGCAGACAGAGGCAAAGGCAAGTCAGGGAGGGGTGGGAGAGTAAAACCTAAGCATGTTTGTGTCACACACCTACCAGCACAGGGTATCAATCCCCTGATGACTATGTAGTGCTATCACAGTTCTATGCAGTTACTGGATATGCCACATGGGTTACCTGTTGTGGAGCCCTCAGAACATATGTGTGATGGTGACTGACATCTGCAACAGGGATACGGTAGGTGATGTACACGTGCCTGTCCGCATGAACAGGTGCCAGCATCAACACAGCCACACTCTCACAGGGAAGCACACATATTGACACACTTGGCAGGGCCAGGATTACAACTCATCAGTAGTGGGATTGCCACAACACATCACTGTGCAGGTATCACATGCACCACACGAGTCATACGGGGGTTGTATGCGCAAAGGGTATGGGGAGGTGTCTGACATCAGACAGCATGCTTCAGTATGCTCATGGGGGTTGCACAGAGTGTGGATGTGAACATACGCACCATACAACATACACACAAACAGACAGGGTGCCAGTATTGACATGCATGGGTGCATGTCTGCATGGGTGTGTAGAGGTCGACTTTGTCAGACAGCTGTACAAGACTAGGCGATGGGTATATCTTGGCATCAGGCCACATGACAATGGTCTGCATTGTGGCTCAGGGCTATAGTGTCTGCATTTGCCCACACAGGTGGGTATTGAATCCCCCATCCAGTCACCTGGGTGACTACTGTGTGTGGCCAATGCTGTGCATCGCTTCCCATGTATGTGTTCCTTAGTCCATGACATGGACAGTGTCTGTGATGTGCACACCTCCCACATGCATGTACAGTGACATGTGGAACTGTACCTGGGGTGTCTGGAACATGTTGTGAACACAGATTATCATCAGATGTGCCAGTCTTGCTCACCTGTGGTGGGAACTGGTAATGGGCAGCAGGTTTACCCTGCACCTACATTGACAGCATGCTAATGGCACTCCCTGGTGTCAGTGGCATCTGTCAATACAGGCATGGTATGTCCTTTGTGGGTCACATGTGATGGCACCACAGGTGTTGCAGGTGTCCATTGGGGAACACGGAGAAGGTGCACTGTCTGCATGTATGTGCATATTGGACAGATGGACAGGGTGCCATGCCCTCTGTAGCCCACAGCTATCACCCCATAGTTACTATCTGTGGACAATATGCAGTGTACTACCCACATATTGGCTGTTGCCTAGGCATGTGTGTGCGTATGAGACATGGGTTGAGAGTGTGCTCTGGGTAATACTGGGGTTGCTGTGATTGCCTGGCCTTGTTGTCACATGCATGGGTATGGATTTGTGCCCCAGCCTCTCAGCTGTTTCACATCTTTTATCCCTGTATGGTGGACATTGTGATACATAGTAGGGCCCCATATAAGAAATATGCAAAACCTGCTCCACATTGGCCACACACGCACAACCACCTTCACACAGGATACAAGTTAAAAACACACACTTACACACCTATTATGTCTGGGAGTAAAACCCCTACCTAGCTAGTTTATTATACTACAGCACTACGCAGTTATAGTACATGCCACGGAGATTACTGGAGCATTCCTTCCCCAAAGGTGTATATCACATTGGATGACATCAGCAGGATTGCCAAAATAGGCCATTTGAATTGTAGTGTGACTAGCCTAAAATGCATTGCTCCCTACACAGTCAATGATACACACACAAAACATCCACAACTGACATGGGTAGGTATAGAGTCCCTAACAGAGATCTATATCACACTACAGTATGGAGCTGTTATAGGATGCACCATGGGGATTACTGGAGAATGCCTTCCCCAAAGGTGTATACACAATGAATGATATCAGCAGGATTGCCAAAGTAGGCCATTTGAAATGTACTGAGTATGGCTAGCCTATAATGTATTGCCATGTACACAGACATTGAAACACACACAAAACATCCCGAAATGCCATGGGTGGGGATGGAACCCTACCACAGTTCTAAATCACACTACAGCAATATGCAGTTATGGCACATGCTACAGAGATTACTGGGCTACAACCTTCCCAGAGGTGTATTTCTAGGTGGGTGACATCAGCAGCCTTGCCCAAGTTGAGTTTATGAATTGTAAGGAGTGTGAGTACCCTAAAAAGCATTGCTCTCTGCACAGACAGGGATAGACAGACACACACAGACACACACACACACACACACACACACACACACACACACACACACACACACACACACACACACACACATACACACTTGCCATGTCTGGGATTAGAACACATACCTAACTACTTTATCACACTACAGCAGCAGTACGCAGTTACAGGACAGACTATACAGATTACTGGGCTACAGCCTTCCCAGAGGTGTATTTCTAGGTGGGTGACATCAGCAGCCTTGCCAAAGTTGAGTATATGAATTGTAAGGAGTGTGAGTACCCTAAAAAGCATTGCTCTTTACACAGACAGGGTCAGACAGACCCCCCCCACACACAGACACACACTTGCCATGTCTGGGATTAGAACGCCTACCTAACTACTTTATCACACTACAGCAGTATGCAGTTACAGGATGCACTACAGAGATTACTGGGCTACAACCTTCCGAGAGGTGTATTTCTAGGTGGGTGACATCAGCAGTCTTGCCAAAGTTGAGTATATGAATTGTAAGGAGTGTGGGTACCCTAAAAAGCATTGCTGTCTACACAGACAGGCGCATACACACTTGTGATGTTTGGGATTAGAACACCTACCTAACTACTTTATCACACTACAGCAGTACGCAGTTACAGCACATGCTACGGAGATTACTGGGCTACAGCCTTCCCAGAGGTGTATTTCTAGGTGGGTGACATCAGTAGCCTTGCCAAAGTTAAGTATATGAATTGTAGGGAGTGTGAGTACTCTAAAAAGCATTGCTCTCTACACAGCCAGACACTCACACAAACACACACAGAGTTGCCAAGTCTGGGGTTAGAACTCCTACCTAACTAATTTATCACACTACAGCAGTACGCAGTTATGGGATGTGCCATGGAGATTACTGGGTTACAACTCTCCCAAAGGTGTATTTCACACTGGATGACCTCAGTAGGCTTGTCATAGTAGGGCTATGGGGAGGGCAGTGTGTGTGCATGGGCCATAACCCATTCATCTAGGGGTTGACATGCCACATGCGGGCACACACAGGATCATATTTCACAGGTACGTGTATACAGCTGCTAGATGACTACTTCATTGTACAGTCATGTTGCACAGCTAGCTGGTGCACCACATAGTCTGTAATGCTGACAGATACTGGTGGCTAGTATCTGCAGTGAGTGATATCTGCACCTCATGTGTTTGGGGCCCTCTGGCTGTGTGCTGTGTGGGACAGGCCTGGATGGCCCCTTATCACAGTTACCCTCTTCCACACATCTATGTACTTCTACCTTTGGCTTATTATAGTGTGTTATCCTGACATATATGTCTGTATTCCTAGCCACTGTGTGTGCAAGGCATGAGTGGTGCATACTGATGAGTGTCTGCACTAACAACTGCAACTGCCTGATATGTCTGGTCCACTGGTGTTTGCAGACATAGCCTTCATGTGTTTAAGTGTGTTAGTATGCCCAGTATGACCTTACAGTATGTTGTTGACTGACATTGCCTTCATTTCTATAAGTATGTGAGCATGCCCAGTATGGCCATCTGTATTGCATGTGTGGATCGTGTCCAGGTAGTTTGTGCTGCAGTGCTGACCTTTGTGTTGTACACCAACAGGTAGCATGCTGTCTCTGCAGGGTATCTATCGATCATTTGGCTTTGACTTTTACTACATTTCTGCATTGCGGGGGGGCACACCTGACTGTTTCTACATTTCTACACAGAAGTGGGGGGGCACACTTGACTGTTAATACATTACTATGTAGGATGGTGGGCACATCTAACTATTACTACATTTCTACACAGGATTGGGGGGGGCACACCTGACTTATTACATTACTATGCAGGATGGGGGGGCACACCTGACTATTTCTACATTTCTACACAGGATTGGGGGGCACACCTGTTATTATATTACTATGCAGGATGGAGGCACACATATCTATTTCTACATTTCTACACAGGGTTGGGGGGGCACACTTGACTGTTATTACATTACTATGTAGGATGTGGGGGGCACATGTGACACTTGTACACATTTGCTATGACTGTACTGGTATGTCAGGTACTCCATTTCATTCTGTATTGCTGACTATCATGTTGACTAGAGGCATACCAGTGTACTACCGATCGTGGCTTTGGTTGCCCTACATATTATTGCCTGACTTCCTACCCTTCAAAACTAACATCCCACTGCCTGCCCTACTGTGGTCTGTCTGTGTAGGCCGGGGGGGGGGGGATTAACCATAGCCATCATTCAGGGGCCATGGCACAGGCTCTGTTTGGGTTTGTCTACATCTGTCCTGCTGGCTGAGACTATTGTTGGGTATGTGAACCATCCTGACTGGCATGTGTGGGTCATATGAACACACATGTCACTCAGCACATTTCCTGCAATGGGTTTTGTCACCCTGTGTAGTACTGGCTACTATGGTGACTCCAGTATGTGTTACAGAAGTCATGGTGCCACTATGGGTGTCTGCTGTCTGCTGCCATAACATTCAGCCACCCAATTCCTTTGCATGCTCACATCCATACCATAGCTACAGGTAACAACACATTCTACTCCATTTGGCAATTGGTAGATTGACTTACCTTGAGGGTGTGCCAGACTTGCGGATGGTGCTGGAGGGCTGCCTATGCCGGATGCATATAGTACACTCCCTATACATGGTTGAGCACAGGTAGTGTCATGTTTGACATCCCTTTTACTGTATTTGTGAGTCAGAGAGAGGTGTCATTCCCTGGGTCCCAACTGTGTCAGTGCATGTGCTATGCGTTGCCTCTTTGCCAAGGCCAGGGCATTCTGGGCACGCCTTCTTCTGCCAGAGGCAGGCTCAGGTTGCTCCTCCTCTGGGTCACTCTGTGCCTGTGCAGGCCTTGGCATTGGTGGGGAGCTGTGTGGTCCTGCCCCATGCTGTTCCTGATGCAGCTGTTTCCACAGGATCATTGTGTAGAATAGCACATACCATAACGAGTTGGGTACATGTAGCTGGTGAATACTGCAAGGCTCCACCAGATGCGTCCAGACATCGGAACCGTGATCTGAGCCTCTCAAACACATGCTCTATTATATGTCTGGCTTGTGCGTGTGCCTCATTATGGCATTGTTGTTCAGGTGTGTGTGCATTTCTGATGGGTGTCATCAGCCATGGCTCCAGTGTGTACACAGCATCCCCCACTAGGTGACAGTAGGGGATGTCCCCATTGGTAAATCTCTGGTACAGCTGTGTCAAATGCCATATGTGGGAACTGTCATAGCTTCCAGGGCAGCCAGCACACACATTCATTATAATGCCCTGGGCATCACATACGACCTGGCAGTTGATAGAGGGGATGCCCCTGCGGTTCATGTAGGCCCTACCCTGCTCACTGGGTGGTGTTTTGATGCATATGTGCATGCAGTCTATAACACCCACTACCCCAGGGTATTCTGCTATTTGGTGGAAGAGGCGCATATTGCTGGTCAACACCTCACGGGTGTTGAGGAAATATATGTGCTCACTGACATGTGTTGACATAGGATGCAGGAACTGGTGGAATACTCTGGATGTGGGTGCCTGTGAGATCCCCATGATATCCCCAGTTGTGCTTTGGGAGGTACCTGTGGCTAGTATACCTAGGCCTACACATACCTTGGTATCCACTGGGATTGGTTCCCCTGCATCAGTTTGGTGTGTTAGGTGTAGCCTGCACAGCTCAACAATTTGCTGTAGGAGGTCTCTGTCCACCCTATAGCACTATCTCCAGCTCATGTAGCCCCTGGTAGACTACCCTGGGTCTGTACACTCTTCTCAGTCTTCTCACTGTGGGTTGTTCAGCAGTATTCACATCCTCACCACCCTCAGCCTCTTGCACATGTTGTTCTATGTTGCCTGCTGCAGCCCTTCTCATTTTGTAGGTTTGTTAGTTAAAATTTCCCCGCTTGTATACTCCGGTGGTGTAGAGTGTGGGAAAAACCAGAAGGGAAGGTGTTTGCTTAGTTTATAGTAGTGCTCTGGGCTGGGCTGGTCTGCTGCCTGTGTAATTGGCTGATTCTGATACATTTCACCTGCCAGCTAAGCTAGTTCTCCTTGATTACCTTCCCGTTGCTGTTTTCCCTTCCCATTGCCTCCCTGTTTAAGCCTGTGTGCACGTCGTGCAAACAGAGTGCTGAAATCTGCAGACTGCTGCTATTTCCTGGTTTAATTTCTTTTTTCTTCCTGTAAAACCCGGTGTGCGGCACCCACACCTGCTCAGGCTTTGTAAAGAGTGCTAGGCAGGTTTAGACACACACCCTAGCTTAGCTGTGTTAAGCTAGAAGCAAACCCGAGCCACAGGGCTCCAATCCACTCACAGTATGCCTAACACACCCCCATGTTGTCACCTTCCTCTTAGGCTTGCACCAAACTATTCCCACTCTTACACTGTTGGGACCTGGCTCACATGCTGGGGAAAACTGAGATTCACTATCCTTCCCCTCATTTGCATAGGATTGCCTGCTAATGCAGTTACATGTCTCACACTGAGCCTCCCCCCTTAGCAACCACTACGCACTGGCCAGGTTGTTTTCTGCCTACCATTGACTTGCATGGCAGAATATTGATTTTAGTTAGAATGCTTATTTTAGGTTTATTTTATTACCCCCCCCCCACCCCAATCCCATTTGCACGCTGCTGCCCTACGCTTAAACAGCCGAGATCGGCTAAAAAAAAAAAAAAGTTTTTTTTTTATTTTTTGTTTTGTTTGCAATGCCAATGGCCTTATACTTGGCCATTGGCATGCCTACTACTTGATATGCAGCCTTTATTTGGAGCTGTCATAGCTCCATTTTGGATTTTGAAGAAATGTACTCTATTACTAACCGAGTACATTTCTGCAGATAACACTAGTCTTGCATGGACTGTTGCAAGCTTCCTGGATTGCAAAATCACCTAATTTACATGGATTTCACCTGCAAATGGGGTGATTTGCATACCAGGGCTTAGTCCGTGCAAGATTAGTGCAGGAGCGCTCGTGCACGCCCCTGCAGGCTGTTTCTGGATCTCACGGCAGACATATTGCCTGCTTGAGCTCCTGCACTGCTCTGCACTCCATGGAAGCTTTTAAGAATCCGGGGGACTATTTGTTCAAACTGATACATAGGCGTGTTTGTAATGTTATTTACTCTAGTTATATGTTTCTTTTATTCTGGTTTAACATTCAAATACTTCTTTGAGTTAATATGGATGTGATTTTTTCTGTATGTCTGTTTTAAGTGTGTTCTGGGACGAATATTTTCAGTAAATGTGATTTTTCAGTGAATTTTGATTTTCCTCTGGTATGTTTAACAAAATGAGTCATTTCTAGTTAGTTGTCTCAACTTTGAAATTATTGTCAAAAGTGGAAAAACAGGTGATAGAATCTAATGCCTAATGTCAAATTCTGAAGCAAAAAACATGACTTTGCCCTTATTTACATAGAGAATAACCAATAAGATCATAAACAGGGATATTGTTCCACTAATTATTGACTTTGAATTGAAAAACGCACTCCGTAACATGTCACCATGCAGCACTGTGTATTAGTGTGCTGGGCAAGGTCAGAGTACTAAAGGAGCCCATTGCAGAGTTTCACCAGCATCTAGCTTCACCTAGATCAGAGGTGGGCAAACTTTTTGATTCGTGGGCCACATTGAGTTCTAACATTTGACAAAGGGGCCGGAACAGGAGCAGATAGATGGCATGCTTTGAAAACATCACCTCATTGGGGGAAAAATACACATCTTGGGATATGGAGAAAACGTGCTTTAATTTCCAATGAAAATGAAGAAAAGCATTACAATAAAATCTCTGACTTCGAAATGAGTCTTTAAACACTGAAAATCAAATAAATGACCATTTTATTTTAAAGCACTGAAAGTTCTGTTATCCTTCAGGATATCACCATCACTCTCCTCCTGACTGTCTTTTTTTTCAAAAATGGTAGGAGATGCAGATGTACTTGTCCTGTTCCTTTTATTTAATTTGTTTCCCCGGTGCCAAAAGTCAACAACGACCAGTGCAAGGACGAAACAGTTGCAGCAAGTCAGTCTGTGAAGCGTTATATTTGATCTGCGCGCACTGTTTATTTTAACAACGTGCGTATCACGGAGACACACACATTTTAATGGGAGCAGTGTTGTTGGTCTCCTTTTTTAGCCAGCGCATCAAAGTCTGGAGTTAGTTTTGTTGTGGCGATTCTCAGGATGGATCTGAGGTGTAGGTCTGTTAACTTGGATCTGTGGCTGGCTTTGTTGATGTTCATGACGCTGAAGGTCTGTTCACACGAAGGTAGAGCTGAACAAAGCCAACATCATCTGCGCTTTTCGCCTTAGATTTGGAAAAGGCGGCATCATTGAGTGAAGCATAGAAGTCATTTAGTTTCAGAGAGCTGAACTTCTCTTTTAAGGCAGGGTCGGACTGAAGGTCGATCAGTTTGAGCTGAAGCTCCTCTGGAGCTGTTTCGAGTCTTGTGACAGAGGAAAGGCCACCAATTGAAGTGACTTGTCAATTTTGTCAAAATCCAAAACCGACGGCAGAATTCTCCATGCAGTGCATCCAGTGACTCACTGTATTTCTTTACTTTTGCTCCGGCCTCTTTCAGCGTGGCTAGTCTAGGAAAATGAGTGAATGACTTGTTCAAAATCTGCCTGGAGAATAAAGCCAGCTTGGATTTGAAGGCTTTCACGTTTGTGTACATGTCATGCACAAACTGCTCCTTCCCCTGCAGTTTCACGTTGAGCTCATTCAAGTGTGAAAATACGTCCTTAGCAAACGCAAAGTCACACATCCAGCTCTTGTTGCTCAGCTCAGGAAATTCATCAGTCTTCCCCTGCCGATCCAAAAACACGCCAATCTCCTCTTTGAGCTCCCACACTCGTTGAAACACTTTGCCCAAACTCAACCAGCGGACACGGGAGTGATAAAGCAGGTCCTGGTGATCCGCATCAGTTTCCTCCAGGAACGCAATAAACTGACGGTGCTGAAGTCCCCATGCGCGTATGAAGCTGACGGGTTTCACCACAGGATTCACAACATGATTCAGCTGTAACACCGATTTACATAGAGATTCCTGGTGGATGATGCAGTGGAGGAAAATGACATCCTGGTCAGGGTTTTCATCTTTCACTTTATTCTGCATTCTCCTCAGCAGGCCAACGTTTTTTCCCATTAAATTCGGAGATCCATCTGTGGCGACATTAACAAGTTTACTCCAGGGAAGCTTCATGTTTTTGATGGCAGCAGACACCCATTCAAACAAGTCCTCTCCCCGTGTTTGTCCTTTCAGAGACTCCATTGTCAAAAACTCCTCCGTTATTTCAAAAGTTTCGTTGATTCCTCGGATAAAAATGAGGAGCTGAGCAGTGTCTTTGACATCGTTGCTTTCATCCAGTGCTAAAGAATAAAAAGTGAATGACTTCGCCTTTTTGTTTCATCTGCTGGTGATATCTTCATCTATTAGTTCCACACGGTGAGTCACTGTCCGCCGTGATAAACTGATTTTCTCAAATTTGTCTTTGGTCTCCGGGCACAAAATACCTGCTGTCTCTACCATACATTCTTTTAAAAACTCGCCCTCAGACAGTGGTTTGCTGGCCTTTGCTATTTTGAATGAAAGCATAAAACTGGCCTTGGTACTTGACTCTTGAATGGCAGTTTGACGGTGAAAAAAACTTTGCTGAGCCTTCAAATTAGCTGCCACCTTCTCAGCAGCAGCTTCCCGTTCTTTTGTTGAGAGCTTGCTAGCATAATTAGCGTGCTTTGTGGCAAAGTGACGGCTAATAGTATACTCTTTAAAAACCGCCACAGTTTCTTGGCATATCAGGCAAACAGCAGATGATCGATGTTCAGTGAAAAAATATTTAGTTGTCCACTCCTTATTGAACACTCGACATTCTCTGTCCACTTTCCTTTTCTTGGGTCCGCTCATCTTCATAGAGGGGTGGTGGGTCAAAGGGTAAAGTGCAAACGTGGAGTAATAGGCCTACGCTTCACCTCAACAAAGCCAATATATCTAGAGTGCGCCATCTAGTGAGGAAACATCAGAATTGCAGGGGAACTAAAACATTAACAAGGTTAATTTATAAAATTTTTTCAAGTTTGGAGGGCCGAATCAAAATGTTTAACGGGCCGCATGTGGCCCC
Organism: Protopterus annectens; assembly: GCF_019279795.1. Lineage (NCBI taxonomy): Eukaryota > Metazoa > Chordata > Ceratodontiformes > Protopteridae > Protopterus > Protopterus annectens. Next base: position 602,404,904 of record NC_056725.1, on the reverse strand, counting down.
CGGGCCGTAGTTTGCCCATGCCTGACCTAGATGTAGTTTATAACACTTCTATTTTGGAAAAAGTGACAGCTTTGTATAAATATTTACATATGGATTTTAAAATGTTTCCCCAGTAGTAAAAATACCACCTGGGTTCTCCCCGAAAAGATGCTTCTAGCCTAGTGGGACTAACTTGGTCGAAAATGGAAGAAATTAGAACTAAGCACAATGAAGTTCATAAATTTTGCTCATTTCTGTTTTATCCCAGTATCTACATAGATAAAATGCAGAGGTGGCTGGCCTAATATTTCCAGTGTAGTAAAGAGAGCTGCATTGGTGTAGCAGTTAAAACATTCAGTACAACTTTTATTTCACATTTCAGTCTGTAGTGTTTCAGGTTGTTGTTGTTGTATCTTTCGGCTTTTCCCGGTTAGGAGTCGCCACAGCGGAACTCCGGTCCACTACTTATTGGCAGTAGATTTTTACGTACCGAGTTGCCAGCCCTGACGTACAACCTTCAACGAAGGTATGCCCATTCACGCATGTTTCAACACAGAAGACGCTTTAGCTGAGAATCGAACAGGACAATGTCTTACTGTGAGGCGACAATGCTATGCTTTATAAAATTCTAGTGCATTTAAAGTTACCCATATCAGACTCTCTATCATACACACACATACTCCAGTAATCCTAACAAGGGTCACAATAACATATTGATCAAAGCCACGGTATCACATATTTTGTTAATTACTACCATACAAATATCACCAACCATTTCTCTCTCATTTATCAAGCCACCAACGACATCAACTCAATTACTATCATGGAGAAATTAAAAAATGCATATGGACACTACACAAACAGACACACCCACACACACACACATACACACACACACACACACACACACACACACACACACACACACACACACACACACACACACACCAATAAAAAAAGACTTCACACACATTGGTCAAATAAATAGAAACTAAATCTAACAGAATGTAAAAGAATGAAACAGAAAAATAATCAAGAAGCAAAATTGAACAATCAGAAAATGATGTTATAGACAAAAATGCATATTAGAATAAAAACACTTAACTAATCCATAAAACCATAAAATAACAAAAAACCCCTTCCCAGCCAAATAAAACATTGCCATAAAATCAACAAAAGTATTTATATCAGAACTAGAATGCTAAGTCACTGTTCAAAGAAAAACAACTCAATCAGAAAAAAATATGTACCTATGTAAAAATCTATTTCAATAGATGAAGAATGCAGCTAGTATATCCCATTGAAATGAATGGGAAATAGTATATCCAAATAAACAATTGATTGTCAGTGATGAATGCTGGCTTGCAACAAAGGTGAACTGTAACAGCAGAGGTTAAAGATGTGTGATGATGAAGTGAGAAAGAACAGTGTAGCTCTGAAGATGTATAATGCCATTGTTGTTCTGTTATCATAGGTTCATAGGTAGGTACTAGGCTCTAGGCCAGGGTTGCCAGATGTCCCTATTTGGGCGGGACTGTCCCGAGATCAGCAGCCTGATCCCGAGTCCCGCCCTGCCGGTTTAAATCCCGGGCAGCCTCTGCTTTGTTTTTTTTTTTTGATTGGCCCGTATAACGGCATACGGGCCAATCAAAAATCGCTAAACACAGAGCTTCTTGTGTTTAATGCAGAAGTTCTGCATTAAACGAAGCTCCATGTTTAGCGATTTTTGATTGGCCCGTATGCCGATATACGGGCCAATCAAAACATCGCAAAACAGAGCTACTTCTGTTTAATGCAGAACTGCGATGTTCCGCATTAAACAGAAGTAGCTCCGTGTTTAGCAATTTTTGATTGGCCCATATACCGGTATACGGGCCAGTCAAAACATCGCAAAACGGAGCTACTTCTGTTTAATGCGGAACATCGATTCAAATAACTGTTTTCGATGTTTTGATTGGCCCGTATACCGGCATATGGGCCAATCAAAACATCGCAAAACAGAGCTACTTCTGTTTAATGTGGAACATCGCAGTTCCGCATTAAACAGAAGTAGTTCCGTGTTTAGCGATTTTTGATTGGCCCGTATACGGGCCAATCAAAACATCGCAAAATAGAGCTACTTCTGTGTAATGCGGAACTGCAATGTTTCGCATTAAACAGAAGTAGCTCTGTGTTTATTTATTTTTGATTGGCCCGGGCCAATCAAATAAAAAATAAACACAGAGCTACTTCTGTTTAATGCGGAACGATAAAGACATTTTTTTTTTTTTTTTAGTCTTCACTTACAGTGAAAGACCTTTTTTTTTTTTTTTAGTCCCTACCTGGCCAGTCGGAAATCTGGCAACCCTGCTCTAGGCCCTAGGGCCTATATAAGCCTAGTCAAAAATGTACCCTGGCTTTCGCCATCCAAGAAAATTATTTTCCTGTGCCCCTGTCGAGCTGAGCCACAGAAGTGATCCCCGGGGTGAATTTCCTATCTCCCATCCAGTCATCAAGATTTTTCTTGAAGAGTACTAATGGATCTCTTAAGCCACAACAAATGCAATTACTGTAAGGTACAACACATTAAGTAACAGTGAAAAAAAACAATAACATTTTATGTGGGTATTGTATAGATTAAATTAAACACTGCCATTTTCATTACACTAATAACGTTTATTGTTACGTGGTTGACCTGTATGGAAAAACAATCTTAGTGTTTCCTATGAGCTGCTTGCATTAGGCATATACAATATTTTCATAAAAAGCACATGGATAAAAAATGTAAAAAGCTTACAGACAACTTGTGGTGCGTTACACAACCATAAGAAATACCAGCAATTGCAGATACCAGTAAAACTGGAAACTGGAAATAGCCAGTACATCTATGCAGTCACAGCTTTAAAAGAGGCAACGACTAATAATTAAAAGTGGGTCTCTGCTGTGATGCTCACTGCTTTTAACTTTAGTTCAGAAATGACTTTTGTAAACTACCTCCATACAGCAGATCCAGCAGCCAGCCAGCCCCAGCATGACTCCTTCAAAAGTTGCAAATTCGATTAAATCTTGCGATAGTAAAACTTATACCCTTCTTATTTGCTAGCAACAGGAAATGGGAAATTAGGAATCACATGATTATTTAATTTTTTTTTTTGCATCATTTTCTCCAGGCTACCTAAACAGTTCAAATTTATTTGAAATGTGAAGTGTTTGTTGATGATCAGCATTCTGAAAAAAACACCATCCCTGTATGTGAAAGGCAGTTGTTTTCACAAAAATGATTTAACAAAATATACTTCCAGGAAGGCTCAGGATATTTCTTTTCAAGTCAATGAACCTGATCATGTTGTTGACTGTACAAAGCACCCGAGAGCTGACCAACAGCAAACCTGTTGTCCTCTGGAGGCATCCTCATGTTGCCAGGTACTACATTCTTGAAATACAGAACCAAACAGTCCAGCTCAGAGTTACCAGAACCAAGGAATCAGCAGAACTAGATCTCGGAAGCTGTGCAGTGCACCCCCCCCCGCCCAAGAATGTAGCTAATGGGAAATAGAGTCTGAGCATTATGTACACTGTCGTCCTTTAAGAAGGAATGGCTGCCCTGGCCTTGTATCATACATTCTGTTGTAAATGCTGTCCCACACTGTTACTTTACAGAAAGAACTGCATCATGTCTGCACACTGCAATAGACGGCTATAGTCATTGTGAGCATATTAGCAAAAACAATCATATGATAGTCTATCTTGCAAGATGCATGCATGGATAGGGTATACTTAGTCATTAAGCCCTGACTTTCAAAGGCATGCATGGGTAGACCCATGCATCCCAGTTCCTCTTTTAAAAAACTCTTTGAAACATGTGGGTGTGGTACCCAATAAATTATGCAACTGAGTTACAAGATCACTGCAATATGTTGTGAGCACCCTTGAGAAAGGCAAAAATGTGGGGAGGGCAAAAGTGCAAAAATATGGTTTATATAATTAGCAGTGTGTGTGTGAGGGGGCACAGATCCTCAGCAAAAAGATGCTTTAGATGCACTTTTTTGAAGGTTGATGTTTTGCAGCTTTGATGTTAGATCTACATTCTGACTCTTGACCATCTGTATGCTCAATAATTTGATATACAGCTATGTAAAATATATATTTATGTAGATACAGACACACATACACACACACACAAACACACACACACACACACACACACACACACACACACACACACACACACACACACACACACACACACAAGTAGAAACATTTCAGTAAGTGATAATATGAGACACAGCAAATGGCAACTGTTGATCTTGCATAGTATGTTATATAAAACTGCCTTTCATGCAAAACCTGAAAACTATCAGTTTTTATGTGTTAGGTTAATAAAACAATAACATCAGAAGTCTGATATGAAACTACTGAAGACACAAAAGGTCTTCGCATTCACTAAATGCATTGGATTCCTTAAGTCACACTGTGAAATTTGGGAAGATCTGGCTCTTACTTAGAACATGAAGAAGGGAATTCATAAAGTTTACCATGAGGCACACACCTCGAGGTAACCTTTTTGAAATCACAGATAGCTTTACCAGAGTGCTTTTGCATGTAGACGTGCAGAACAACTGTGGGCTGCCTCCGGGGCTGTGATTGATTCTAATAAGGCAATCGGGGAGGAGAGGCATATGCTAATTAATCATGTGCTCTCCCACCCATCGAACTGCATCTGGGAAGGTATCTGCATACCCATGTAGATTAGCACTGCTGCTCATTGCAACTTGTGGTAGTAAATGCAGCCAAAAGGCCAAGTTTGTCCATTGTGGTAGAGATAAGTGCTGAGGAGTTTAGTGATGAGGTAGGGTTAGGAGGTGTGTGTGTGAGTTCATGCGAGGAGCTGCATGTGTAAGTGTGTGTGTGAGTGTGTTTCTGCCATTGAGATAGCAGTAGGAGAGTTAGCAGCTAAATTAGGCAAGTACGTGTGTGTGTGTGTGTGTGTGTGTGTGTGTGTGTGTGTGTGTGTGTGTGTGTGTGTGTGTGTGTGTGTGTGTGTGTGTGTGTGTGTGTGTGTGTGTGTGTAAGTGCATCTATAGGTGAATCGATGAATACCTGTGAGTGCAATAAAGTTTGAAGGGGGCTGTTTCATGTGTGATTATATGTGTGGAATAAATGTGTGGGCCAGGGTGGTTTGCTTACTTCCACACATCCCTAGACTAGCGAAGAGAGTTAGTAACATTGGATGGCAGGAACCACTAGCCATTCAAATCAATGTCTGAGAAATCTTTAACTTATTGTTATTAGTCTGCAGAGTCATTCTTGTGGGAGGTCCAGTAGCCACCAGCGGTAACTCTTTAAATGAGTGCTTGAGTGGGATGTAAACAGAATAGGAATTGGGGGTGGGGAGATCACTAGGGATTCTCAATAGGCATGCCTTAAAGGCACATATTAAAAAAAAGTGCTGGGAAATACTAGACAGCTGAGATAAATACAGGACCTTAAAAGGTACTAGATATCATTCAAACCCTGTACCTTTCCTCCTCAGATATAAATCCTCTCGACCATCACTAGACACCAGCAATAGACTTTGCAAATACATAAATGAAAACAAAAAATCACAAAGGAAGAAAAGAGATTTGAACCATGCTCCCTTGACATAAGAAACCCCTGTATTAGGCCCCTGCATTAAATTATGCAACTGGATTTTTAAAATTTATTGAGGATCCTGGACATTATGCAATGACTGCAACATTTTTTTGCCATACAAGGGAGAGGGACAAGAAACATTAGGCATACCTCTAAACTTCATAGGATAAAAGCTTTTGCCTTACCCTGTAGTTAATGAAGGATATGAAGTAAGAAACACAAATGTCTGGTATAAAGGACTGACTGTAATCATGCATGAATTACAGGGTAAGTGAAAAGGAGGCATTGTGGACATTCTGACAATAGGGGCAGGCATGGGGTATGTGTGCGTGTATGTGTTTTACTGTGTGCTTGTGTGTGGGAGAATGACTGAGGTGGGAAGGGTGCCTGTGCTAACATGATGTGGCCTCCACTGTTAACTAAAGTGGAGTTGATCTGCAGTCCACGGCACTTAACTGCAATTTGTAGACAGGAAAATTAACCAAGAATGAGGTCTTTCCTCACTGCAGCTAGTATGTCTATGGCTTGCAAAATACTGGGGAAACATTCCTTAGAAACTCCACAAATGGATTTTCTGCTTTTCAGATACTTTTTCTTTCATTTATTCAATTCTATTGCTGTTTGTCTTCCTATGGGTAAAACAGTGACAACACTTTTTACAAGGGGATCCTACAATGTAAAGAATGATATACAATAAGTGGACTGACTTTATATCAAGAAAAGTGTTGATGTAACTCTGTAACCAACATCAACACAGAGTAAAATATATTATTACCACAATCCACTACGCAGATGCAATACAGTTAATGTTTGGACCCAAATCTATGCTATGCATTTTGCAGTCTTAGTAAATAAATGTGTAAGAACATTAATGTTACATTTTAAGTCATCTTCACGGAAGTTACACAGCTTTAAAACCTTAAGTAATACCTGTCATGAGTGGTTACATCCAAGCGAGTTTTTTTCTGCCATTAAAGAAGATGTATATTTGGAGATTTCTGAATGACCTGATGTGTAAAATAGAAGGGAATGGAAATTTATATTTGAATTTTATGACTACTACTATGGGCAGCATCATTTTATATCTAGATGTGCTATAAAGTAGTGAGATACTTATTTTAATTAATTTTGGAACACTGCCAGAAAAGCCAGTCATCTGTATTCACTAAAAATACTGCCTGAGTACCCATTATGATGTTAAATGTTTAACTCTTAGTCTTCTAGACTGGAATCTCTTAACATCCAGCCTAACCACATACTTATGGATGACTTCAACTACCCCTCCATAAACTGGGAAACTTATATGACCCATAATTCACTTGCTCCCAAGTTTTGGACTTCATCAATGCAAACAGCCTGGAGCAACTAGTTAGCTCCTGAACTACAGAAATATCCTAGACCTGATACTCATGAACCTGGGGGGATGCTGCTCCCTCCTTAGTATTAAAACTAACCTAGAACCCCCATTAAACTCCAAATCAGTTAAGAACTTTGCTAAGACCAATTACCTCAAACTAAGTGACAGCTTATTAAACTTCCAAGCCCCTCCTTACAAGGATAACAATTAGGCCTAGTCTGAGCTGTACACAAAAGTTCTGTACAACCACATTCATAGCTGCATGGAGGAGGCAGTACCTATCCAAAGCCAAGAAGGAGCAGACAAAACAGTGCAAAAAGATAGCCACCAGTCTAAACAAACAAATTAGAGTACTGATCAAATCTGCCAAGGCAAACTACAAAGCAGAGATAATCTCCTGGATGAAAGATAACCATAAGGTTTATTTTAATTACGTTTGCAACCACGGGGGGAAATGTTCAGTAATGTGCTGAGTTAATCATGAATAGCAACACTTACAGCCAGCCTGAAACTATAGCAAACCTGCTGGCCAACAAGATCACTTCCTACCATACCCAAAAAAATACCTGCAAACCACCAAGCCACCCCCCCCCCCCACCGGTCATTACAAGGGAACAGGTCTTTACTGTGCTCACTAAAGTCAAAAGCACAGCCTCCATGGGGCCTTGAAACATTCCAGGATGCTTCTTAAGTTGCTTAAAACAAAATCTGTCAGGGCTACTAGAAACCCCCTTTAACTACAGCCTCTGGAGGGGCTTTGTCCCAGAACAGTGGAGGACTGCCGTGGAGGGGCATCAACTGACCCAGGGAACTCCAGACCCATAAGCTTGACCAGTCTTATCTGCAAGGCTTTGGAGAGAAATATCATTGAGCTGATCAATAATGACATAGGAACTCTCCAAACACTGGACTAAACCCAACTTGGCTTTGTCAAAGGGAGGTCTTACCTGCTCAATCTGGTGGACTTCTTTGAGAAAGTCACCAGGGCCATGGATGAGGTAAAACAGTACACGCCACTTATCTAGACCTGGCCAAAGCTTTCAACAGAGTCCCTAACTCGAGATCATAGATAAAAGTACTGAGTTAGGTATAAACCCCTACATTGTCAGATGGTTAGTAAACAGGCTCATTGACAGGACACATGTAGATGAAATAGGTGAATCCACTTGCAAAAAGGAATCTGTTACTAACGATGTCCCATGGGGCATGGTGTTGGGACCTCTCCTGTTTGGTATATATTCACTGAAATGATGGCCAATGTTGGGGGAATCTGGCTCACAAAGTTTGCCAACATCTGTAAGCTGAGAGCAATCACTGAATCCCCAAATGATGGCAACATCCAACAAAAAGGCATAAAAATGACAAACGTCTGGTACCAAAACCATGGTCTGAGACTAAATACTAAAAAAATGCGTAAATCATACCCTTTGGTAAATCAGATATCCTTGCAAATAATAATATTGATAGCACACCCCTAAAAGTAAGCACAATGGTGAAGGATCTAGGAAGACAAACAGATAGTAACCTCACTTTGATTGTCAGGTAGCTACAGTAGTGAGGAAACCCTTCCGTGCACCTCAGCTTATAAGTAAAGGCATAGCATCAAGTTCAAAGGAAGTCATAGTGTCATTGTACTTGGCCCTCATCAGGTCCATAATTAAGTATAATACTCTCTTCTGCATGCACCTAGCCAGGCACATATACCAATTGGAGCGGCCCCAGAGATTTCTCACTAAAAATACAAAGTGTAAGACATGTGTTATACAGACCAACTAAAGGGCCTATCCCTTGACTCCATCTCATATTGTTTACAGACAGGTGACTTATACCTGACCTACAAGGATTTCTCTGAGCCAGCCCTGATGAAAATGTTACATATCGCAAGAAAAAGTATACGAAGGTTATGTGTTCCATAGCACTGGACCTTATTTGTGACTCTAAAAGAACTTGCTAGACAGACAGATTCATATCCCAAAGGCTACCTCATCTATGAAATAAACGTCCCATCTTCATAAAACAAAACCCATCCCTCACTCTCTTTAAAATGAATTTGTATAAGTGGAACCATAAATTCATTCCAAGGGTACTGCCAATGTCCATTACAGACAGAGGCAATCTGTAAAATGACTCAGGACTCCAACACCCAAAGACCCACTACCCTGATATTATCCCGTCCCATATCTGGGTAACTAAGATATAATACTGTTATATCCGGTGTATTTTTGGCTAGGCTTGTAAAGGCTCTTTTGCAATTAGCCTAGTGACCACCTATGGACTTATGATTACTATGATGTCTGAAATGCTAAAGCAGAGTAGGAGGTCAAGGTAAATAAAAGAATGACAAGGAGCAGTCATTACTGCTGCCAGTTAATAATTGAAAATGCACACACAAACATTAGTATTAAGCAGGCAGGTATATGCATGGGTATATGACAGACAGAGTGAGTGAGACAGAAATGAAATATCTATCTGTTATTAGTGGACAATGCAGAGCAGAGGTAGTCTGGATCTTTGTCCTAGTCAATAATATGGATAATATTTTCTGTCTAGGATTGTTACGCACTTAAATAAAATAAAAATAAAACTGCATATACATTAATATTCATGTTTATGTACCTTTCTTTACCTTTCAAAATGAGACAACTTCAGTCTGCATTATTGAATAGGTTCATAGGTGTTTACTAGGCTAATGACCACATGGGCCTTTTTAAGCCTAGCCATGCATCCCAAATCTCTGACAAGTTCTGATATGATAAGTGTAAGCATGGGCCTGGGAGATTAACCATTTACAGGTTACCTCCATCCATTAGAGACATAGGTAACAAATTGATGAATTTCCGGTTTCCCATTCAATTGTCCAAGTTGCACTTGAATTGGGTTAGGGAGGAATTCTGCTTCACATGGATGGGGAGCCTGTTCCATAAACAGGGTAGTCTCTGGGATACATACCTATCTCTCCAGTAGGTCCTATTTATATCACAGGCAAGGTTTAAGTCTTTAGAATGGGTAATTCTGGTGCTGTGTTTTGTGGATATGCAGGAGGTTCATCAGAGTGAGGTCTGACAATGCCCTTCATGCCAGGCATAGATCTCCTCTCAAAAGCCTGTAGGAGACAGAATATAGGGATATGGCACAACAATCACTGGAGGAAGGAGGCATTTCATAAGAATGACAGGATTCACAGGAAGTTCAAGATTACAGAGTCATGTGACCATTATCTGGTGGCAGCTCCCATCCTATGTTGTACCTCCCCTCACAAGGTCAGTTAAAAGCCCAATCAATTATACAGGTTCTGTTTGAGGGGAGATAGTATAACACACTGCGTTATCTGTAGGGAGAGTTTGGGGTGAGCTGGTGCAGGGAGAACAAGGACTGAACTGCTTAGGATGGTGATACTAATCCTTGTTGTCACATGTGAAGGAGCCATTATGAGCAGACAAAAGTGTGTAGGTGGTTTTAGCAATGATGGAAGTGCGTACATCACCACAAGAGGAAGGTTCAGGTCATGAGCTAGGATGCCCGCAAGGACACAAGCAACCATGATACTAGCCCATATAATGATCCCCAAAATGGCTTTTACCCCAGCATATTTATGGACTCCCTATTTTGCAGAATGAATGTGCATACAGTAGGGGAAGCTTGTAGTTTAGTAGGCAGGCAAAGGAGCAAACACTACCCCTTCAAAAATTATCATTGTTTTTTTTCTGCAGTGGGGACAGATACCACTATGACTGAAAAGCCATCTTGGGGTAGACAGCACTTAAAATGCTCTACGTCATCAGCTAGTTGTAGGAAGTTAACCCTGGAGAAGTTACTGAACAAAGTTACGATTTGAGCATGCCTAAGGCTGGGTATGTATGGTGGCTATAATGGCACAGTAGTCTGATATGATAAGTGGGGGTAGCAGGAGGTGTGGAACATACTGGAGCTGTACATGGAAGAATCATTTCAAGTAGCTTTAAACCTATAGCAGAAGAGGTGCATTTTATGTGAGAGAGTGTGCTTTTATGAAGTCCAGGTACCAGTAGTGTTTGTTTATCAGTTATTGATGGGTAATAAAATATGTATGAATAATTGTGTTGGGTTTAATATTTAGGGACTGTAGTCTGGTAAGGCAGATGTCATGGTCAGCAAAGGGATGCAGGAGGTTCATATCAGTAATGATGTGACTGGTGGACTTGCTTATAGATATCAGAATGTGGAGATGGAATTCTAGATTGTTGTTGTCATGTAAAACATGGTGTTAGAGTTGTGAACAAATACAGATACACCTCCACTGGAAGCACAGCCATCATCATGGGAAGGTCTAAACAAGTGGTAGGCAATGAAAGTAGGAAGATGGACCGTTTCCATGGTTTTGGGACCACCTTTCTATAACTATATGAAAATATTCAAAGATTGAGGCGCTTTCTATGGCTTGCAACCATTTGTTTAGGCTACTAGAACTGAACAGTACCAGGTTAATATGGGCTTCACCAGAAAGTGCTTAACTGGCATATGAAAGATTGACTTTGTCTAAAAAAGCACTGTGGGATTAGATAATGTCTTGGCCACTATATGGAAGCCAAATGCTTCAAGAGGTCTAGCAGGATCAACTATTCCGGGATTCTTCTTGGGCTTTATAATTTTGTGCAGTTTATCCATATATTTTTTAGATGAAGATAAACTGAAACGTATTAATAATAGTCATAGATCTGAAGAAATAATTTAATTTTTAATATTAACATTTCCTAAGCTCTCTCCTAGTCAGAAAGCAGATATCTCCAGGGCTGCCTGATCTCTCTCTCTCTCTCTCTCCAAATCTTCTCTCACCAGTGACTGTATTTCTACTCACTTATTATACTTTGAGGACACGGTAGGTATGAATTTGGAATGCAGTTAATTGATTTGTGGTGCATGGAATTCATACAGAGGTCAGTAGTTCCTTTGGAAAGGTCAATATTCTTATGAGAAGATTATATTTTGGGAACATAAATCTGTGCAATTCTTTCAAAGTACTTATTTTAATGTGTACTGCTTTTTTCCATGCTTAACACTATGTTATTCAGCTCATATTAATATGAAAATATGTTACACCATATTAAATGGCACTGCAGTGCCTTTAAACACTTTCATAAGCATTCATACAACTATCTAAAAGCTGACCTCATTACTGATGGCTCATCTTTTAAATGTAGTACTTGTCATATGATACTGAGGCCATACATAATATTCACTCATAACCTATTGTCATTTATGGGACCAGACTGTAAAAATGTATATCCTTGCAATTGCAAAGACAGTATTGCCATTAAGAGGTTTCCTGGAATACACACTTTATCCCTGACAGTGCAGGCTCTCCATCATTGCAATTTAGCCACATGATGAAGAGGCTATTGAAATATTCAGAAGAAGGACCTGTTTTTTGGACACCTTCACACATGAACTCTGAACAATTAAGATATGCCTACAGATATGTGATAATTTACATAAAGCATGTTTCTGCAGAAGATAGCTGGAGGCAGCATTCTCACAATTGTTGTATTTACCAGTCTATCAGCACTTACAGGAAACAGAGTATAATTACTGGTTGTAACAGCGGAGAAGGATGAAAGCCTAAGGACTGGAAGGAGGATGGGAGTGACCAGACAGACAGACCAGCTCTTTGGAAGACAGAGGCACCACTTTTGTCTGGTAGGGACAGGGGGTGCTGGACTGGAAGGGGGCATCTCAAGTACTCCACCATTAAGCAGAGAAGGAAAGGACAGGAGGGTGACAGAAGGTGAATAATGGGAGTAGGTAGGTAGTGACAGACAGGAGGGTGACAGAAGATGAATAATGGGAGTAGGTAAGTAGTAACAGACAGGAGGGTGACAGAAGGTGAATAATGGGAGTAGGTAGGTAGTGACAGACAGGAGGGTGACAGAAGGTGAATAATGGGAGTAGGTAGGTAGTAACAGACAGGAGGGTGACAGAAGGTGAATAATGGGAGTAGGTAAGTAGTAACAGACAGGAGGGTGACAGAAGGTGAATAATGGGAGTAGGTAAGTAGTAACAGACAGGAGGGTGACAGAAGGTGAATAATGGGAGTAGGTAAGTAGTAACAGACAGGAGGGTGACAGAAGGTGAATAATGGGAGTAGGTAAGTAGTAACAGACAGGAGGGTGACAGAAGGTGAATAATGGGAGTAGGTAAGTAGTAACAGACAGGAGGGTGACAGAAGGTGAATAATGGGAGTAGGTAGGTAGTGACAGACAGGAGGGTGACAGAAGGTGAATAATGGGAGTAGGTAAGTAGTAACAGACAGGAGGCAAAAAGAGATAAACAGCATATCAGAGGAACAAACAGGGGAGACACAGTCTATGGCTCGGTAGTCTTACTCTGTGATGCAAGACATCTGGGTAGTGATGAGGGCATTAGGTGGGTGGAAATTACTGGTATCACAAAAACATGTGACAATGACAACAGGGGTAGAATTCTGAAAATGCCTGGTATAGATTGTTCTATATATTTAGGAAAACAGTGGAACAGGTCAACAGCTTCAAGTATCTGGACTGGGTGGTTGAGGAGAAAGGAAGTCTGACTGAGGAGGTCAAAGCCAGAAACAGGGGTGCTGCAGCCAACTGGCATAGAGTGTCAGGGGTAGAGTATGACAAAAAATGCTAAAGAATATGAAAAGCAAGGTGTATAAATAAGCAGTGTAACCAGTGCTATTGTATGGTATAGAAACCTATGCATTAAACACAGAGCAGTTGAGGAAGTTAGAGTTGAACGAGATGAAGTGCCTAAGATGGGTGGTGGGATACACACTGTGGGACAGACAAAAGAAATGAGAACATAAGATCTTTAGCCAAAGTAGTGACAATTGCATAAAAGGCCAAAAATAATAGATTACAGTTTTTATGGCACATGTGCAGAAAAGCAGAAGACAATCTGAGGAAGATTTGGGATAAACAGGAAGAAGGCAAGAGGAGATGACATCATCCACACAAGCCAGATGGACTGTGTGAGAGATGACTTGCGATAGGCATGAGAGTCGAGGAAGACAGGAGACTGGTGTTGTATAACGAGAGATGGCAACAGCTGACACAACACTCCGACCCCATGTTGAAAATGGGAACAAGGGGGCCGATGATGATGTTCAGAAATGACAGAGAAGGAAAAGAAAGGCGTGGAGTGGCAGTCTAAATGAAGCATGGCATCAGCTGGAAAGACAGAGAGAGAAAGAGCACTACCATACCAAGACCAAAGCAAGGGTATAGCCAGGGACAGATGCTAGGTTAAGTGCCTCAGTCATTAAGGTATAGGAAGGTTGAGAAGATCTTGTGAAAAGATGCAATACATCATTTCTCTACAAACAACAGGGAGGAGGAAGTGATTCTGAAATACAGAATAAATGTGTGGAGTAGCAGGAAGTGAATACTTGTGGGGGATCTGAATTTGCCAGGAGCAGCCTGGGAGGTTCTAACTTCTATGGCAGAGAGGGATTAGAAGTTGCTTGTGATCATCAATCATGAGAAGCTTAGCCAAATGGTACAAGAGTGCACCAGAAAGAATACCACTCTGGATATGGTGCTAACCAGCGCAGAGGGTGTCAGAGACATCTAAGTTAAGGCATGCTAGCCAACAGTGATCATGCCCCTGTGTGGTTCAGAGTAGTGGGATGGTAACAGTAAAATGACTAAACTGATGATGTGGGATATTCTAAGAGTAGATTTATGCAGTGCTGGAGGAGGTAGTCAAAGATGAGTCAAAAAATAAAATGATGTATAGGAATAGGTCAGGGACTGGGTACTCAACAGCTATGAAAAAGTATGTGAGGAACAGGCAGACAAAAAAGCAAAGGATGCTGATGTAGTTACACAGGAATGTGAGGTTAGCAATAAGTGCAAAACATGGAACCTACAGCAGGTAAAAAAGACGAGGTGGGGAAGTAGAAGTGGAACAGTGCAATGAGGCTTGCAAAATAGTAACACAGATGGGAAGGACAGCAAAGGCTAAAACTGAAAGGGGTGTACTAGAATGGATCAAGAAAGGAAGAAAATGCTTTTCTGGTGTGTAGCAGAAAGAAGAAAATGTGGGATGGATCTACCATGACTGAGCAAAGATGGAAGGGATATGAAAGACAAATGAAAAAAAGAAAAACAGAGGTACAGAATTAGATCTTTGTTTCAGATCTCACAAAGGAAATCAAAGAGGTGCCATGCTGTGGCAAAGGCACAGCAAAATGGGGGAATGCAGAAGGCAGACTGCAGAACAGAGTGGTTGGACAGTGAAAGGAAAATGGTTGCCCTTAAGAAGGGTAAAACACAAGGACCAGATAAGCTGATACTCAGAATCCTAAGAAATCTTGTCAGTTTGTTGGCAGATGTGGCAGTGAGCCTCAGACACGTTGCTGCCAGTGTAGAAGTGCCAGAGGACAGCAACTGTGGCATCTTTGTATGGGAGAGATGACAACATCTGGAGAACAACAAGCCTGTTAACTTGACAACAGTGGCAGGAAATATCATGCAGAGAATCCTGATGGGAAGGCTGATAGCATTTCTAGAGGACAAACTCTAGGACAGCAGCCAATATAGATCCATGGCCAGAAGGAGCTGTTAGTCAAATCTGATCTAATTTTATGACTGGGTTACACATGAACTTAGTAGTGGAGCACCAGAAGACACCCATTAAAAGGACTTTAGCAAAGCCTTAGACTTCATCCCACGTAGGAGGGAAAATAGGTTGAGGGTTTGGTGATAACTAAGGAAATGGACATAGTTGACTGGTAGGATACAGAAAGTTTTTGGCCTCAGATATATCAAGAGAATGAATTAACCTTTTTTGCTGATAATGTGGACACAGATACAACATAAAGGGTGGTTCAACAATCTAGTGAAGCATTTGGAAAGCCTGAAACACTGGGCAAAAAGGTAGCAGTTATATTGTAGTGCAAACAAATACAAAGTACCCCACTTAAGCACAGCAACCCTGCTGTGAACTATCAGCGGGCGGGGGGATGGGTGGAACTCATAACAACAGAACAGGAAAAAGATCATACCTGGAATGGACTATTAGGAGCAGCTTGGACTGTAGTGACAGCAGCAAACAAAATTCTAGGTGTATCTAGATTGTGGAAGTTACACTTGCCACCTTTTCCAATGTCCAAAGTGGATATGGTAGGTGCGGCTAAATATATGAGATCACAGTGGGTGTGACTAAAACTTACAGTAATAACTATGGGAGACATAACTGCAATAAGCTGGCACAGGCTTAGGCTCACTAAGTCTCCAGAAGCCATAGAATTCTAGATGCTCTACAGTGCATGTTAGAGCATTTTCCTAAACTTTTGATCCAATAATGGCCTGGGAAATACCATGATTAATGAAATAATTTCTTTCAAGGAAGAAATAAAATGTGCTCATGGTTTAGTAATTAAGATACCAATAGTTTTCCATAAACTGAGAAGACAAATGCTTCACAGAATACATGACCCCTACCTGGGAACAGTAAAGTGCAAAAAAGGAGCAATAGTGACCAGGTACATCACTTCAAACCAAAGAAGCCAGTACATCGTTCCTCTATTTGCAAAGTATACCATAACAATCCAAAGAAGATTTGATAGCATATCCAGTACCAGAAAGTTAGCACATGTCTGAAAAATGCAAGTCATCCTTAAAAATATGAACCCTTAATGATCAACAACCAGGAATACAAGTTTAGCAAAACTATACAGAAAACACACAAGAAACATACAAGCATAATAAACAATCATCTGATCATATAAGCAGTTTGTGTGTTCTTGATAGGTACGTTAAGGTTCACTTCTTGAGCTTTGCTTCAGTTAAAAGGAGAATTTATTGACAGCGATATTTTGACAACACAAACGGTTTATGATGAGCCATCTGCTCATTATTCTCTACAGCATTAAATTACACTGCCAGGCTTCTCCCGTTATGCAATCTTCTTCAGCAAACCATGCGATTACACTGCCAGCCTTTTTGCTATTCTGTTCTCATCATAATTTTAAACTCCCCAGATTTTGCAGAACATTCCTGACTTTGCATCATATTTTTGTTGTATCCCACAACAAATTTTTAATTTTCTGGTACATATAGCATTGAGGATTACAGTCAATCGATAATTCCAAGCATTTTCAAATGTATTATTCTTTGGAAAATGCATGTTAATGTAAAACCTGTTGCTGATGCTTTTTGCAAGCAAATCATTGTGGACAACAGTCAGTCAGTAATGCTAGACATTACAGTTTCATATTTCATATTCTTTGGAAAATGTTGTGTTGCTGCAATACCTGTTGTTCTTAATTTCTCTGTCTATCTCTAACACTCCCTCACTTTCTGTCATACTCTCTTTCCCAAAGAAAAGGGTCCAGCAAACGATCTCCAACCAATGGTGTAAAAACAACTTATTTAATAAAATCCAATGCAGAACGATACACACAACACAGTAGAGGTACTCTACTGTGTTGTGTGTATCGTTCTGCACTGGATTTTATTAAAGAAGTCATTTTTACACCATTGGTTGGAGATCGTTTGTTAGACCCTTTTCTTTCGCTGAGTGGTTCTTGGATTGCTGTTTGCCTTACTTTTGTTATACTCTCTTTCTCACTTTTAGTACCTCTCTCTGTCTGACTTTCAGACTCTCTCTCACTTCCACACTTTCTCATACTCTCATTGACTGATTCTCTCCCTCTCTCTCTCATACACTCATTGGCTCATTCTCTCCCTCTCTCTCACTCTATCACTTGCACTTCCTCTCCCCTCAGTTCAACCCTGTAATGCTCTTTCTCACTCTTACTCTCTCTTTCCCACTTTCATACTCTTTCCCTACACCGCTGTCTCTTACCTCTCTCTCTCTCTCTCTCTCTTCCATGTTCTTTTATACTCTCATCTACTCTCCCACTGCTTTTATCTCTTTCTTCCACATTCTCTCCCACTCTCTCTCTCCCACGCTCACTCATGGTCTCTGTTTTCTCTCTCCTCCACACTTTTACTATTTCTGTCGCCCTCTCTGTGTCTTACTCTCTTTTCCATTCTCTGTCTTTCTCTTGCTAACTACAAGCCATTGCCAGCACTAACCATCTCTGTAAAATATTGTGACCAAGCAGCAGATGATCCTGGGTCTCAGCACAAATAAAGACAAAGAAAAAACACACAGTGAAGTTTAGTCTAATTCCTTGGTCTTGTCCCCATCCTTTCTCGATCAGCAGCGGCAGCAGCAGCAGTGCTACTATACCGATGGTATCCTTCCTTTAACGTAAGGGCAATAGCAAGCGACCACAATACCTCTCAACTGTCCCTGATTTGGCCACATGTTTTTGACCTATCCCTCTTAAAACTTTTAATTTTCTGATAAATCAGTGCTCACCCAGGATTACAACCAGTCAATAATTCCAGACATCAGAAAGTCATACTATTTCATACTAATATTTGGTTTGTTTAGAAAATGCATGTGGATGCAAAATCTGTTGTTCTATTAACTTTTTATATGAATTACAGTAACATTTAAAAATTGTTCTGATTTTGAGTCTTTGTCCATCTTTTTTTATGTTTCGTCCCTGATTCTTGAGCAAAGAAGTGGAGACCTATGTCAACAACCACCAATCTTTTACTTCTGCACCTGTTCAAACATTGAGTTTTGTTACTTTGCTACAGCCCCCCCCCCCATTTTTTTGATAGCATTTACTGACTCACTTTGGATTAGAAGTGACATTCAGGTTTCCATAGACTGACAATGCTTATGTAGATGTTGCCCTCTTCAAAAGGAACCTTGATGATTGGATGGGAGATAGGAAATTCACCCCGGGGATCCAGGGAAGTAAATATTGTGGGAAGAAATATCCAGGGAATTGTTATGGCTAGGTTTGTATAGGCCCTAGGGTCGATAGCCTAGTACCAACCTATGAACCTAATTGTGAAATCTCTTGCATCATTTTCAATATGATCAATAACCACAAAACTAAATTTGTGGTCTTTAAAAATTTCCACGTCTAAACAAAGCATTAGATTTTTTTGAATTTTTAATGTCTCATATGCTTGTAAATTCTGTTTTTGAATTCTTTACTTGTCATCCCTATGTAGATGCTGTGGTGGTGCAGCGGTAGCATTGCCTCACAGCAAGAGGTTCTCCCGTTCGATTCTCAGCTGGAGTGCAGGGAGTGACTTCTGTGTGGAGTCTGCATGTCCACCCCGTGGTTGGGTGGCATTCGAAAGACATGCGTAAATGGGTGTGCCTTCGGTGAAGGTTGGATGTCGAGCTGGCACCTCGGCGGTTGTGAAAATCTACTGCCAATCATTAGCGGACCAGAGTTCCACTGTGGCGACCCCTAACCGGGAAAAGCCGAAAGACAACAACAACTTGTCATCCCTATGTAGGATGCATGACTTAGAATGGCATCTGAGATGCAATGCAACTAATTTTCCTGGTCCAAATGACAGTGTCCATCAATTCTATATTAAAGCTGAAGTTTTTTTAAACTTTTTAATTTTCTTCATCTTACATTACTGTATACCAGTTTTTATTGGGTAATCGAATACATGCGATTTGTTTTGTATGGTATTTAAGATCCATTCAGGATACGATGTATTAGTTCTGATGAAGCGCTTAACTCTTAATTCATTAAGGTTCTTTTTTTTCCAGAGTTTCAGCATCTGGTGGTTGTTTCATTAGCACTGCAGGTTTGGATATTAGTTTGTATTTTTCCTGTTGAGAGTGGCGTTTTTTGCTTCAGTATGTCCTTACTTCTGGGTGCTACTAAGAATGACCAGGAGACTTCCAGTCTGGATCACCTTAATATCATGGGTGATTTAACACTGCTTCTCAAACAAGTGAATCAGTACAGGGACATTAGTGCCCCTAAAACAGGTCAGAGTCAAACAGGATTAGTGACATTCAGTGGTGAAAGCCTCGGTTTGCCTTTGACTCAACCCTCTCTAAAGTTCTTTTTTTGGAGTTTCAGCATCTGGTGATCATTTCATTAGCTACGCAGATTTGGTTATTAATTCATGTTTATCCTGTTAGGAGTGGAGTTTTTTGTTTCAGGGTATAACAGTTTCACTCAATCTTCATAAATCTGCAAAATGCAACATTTAAAGCAGGAAAGCTGCAGCACCAAGAAAATATCAATCTGGGATGGGAATGTGATATAAAAGAACAGGAGCAGGAGAGAGTGTATAAGTATTTGGGAATAAATGATGGATCTGCAATAAAACATGAACAAATGCAAATCAAACTCAGTAAGGAATATTTCAGAAGACTAAAACTAATACTGGAAATTGCCTGACATCTATGAATTAAGCCCAAGCTATAAACACATTTGCTTTTCTTGTTCTAACTTACAATTTTGGGGTGACTGATTGCCCCAAAAGGTATTGAATCAGTTATAGAGGAAGACAAGAAAATGTTTTTCAAATGATATATAAAAATCAGTGCATATCTATATTACATATTCCTCATACTAAAGGAGGTATGGGCCTCCTCAAAATTGATTATATGTATAGATCTGCAATTGTAAGACTATATACATATCTTCTGACCTCATCAGATCCAAACATAGTGAAAGTTTTAAACCACGAGGAAAAGATGTCATCTAAGATGACTTCCCTACTTAGTTTAACAGAAGCATAATGGTGTCAAGTGGAAATGGACATCAAATCATAAATAGACAAAAATCAGGCAACAACTGAATGTGCCAAAAGACAAAAGAAATAATGTAAGTAGAAGGATCAGATGAGAAGGAAAGAACGTGGAAAAGGCATAAATATTATGATAAGTACAGACATCTCCTGGAACAACCTCATGTTGATCAGGCTTTGACACAGGATTAAAGGTTAGTAATGGCGGCCTCATGAGTGCGGACTATGTACACATTGGTTGAACATGTGGGAGAAACAGCAAAATGTATTTTCTGTAAAATAACACTGGAAACATCCACACATCTTGTTGCTGGATATGACACCCGCATGACCGAGGGTGTGCATATTCAAAGACACAGTAATGTGGCAAGACTGTTGCACTGGGGATTGTGCAAATACTACAGTGAAGTAGTTGAGAAGCATTGGAAACATGAACCACAGAGCATTGTAAAGAAGATGGGATCTCCCATTACCGACAATTTAAAAACAATAGATGCAAGAAAACATGATATAGTAGTCAGGGAAAAAGATAAAAGAAGTATTGATGATTGAAATTGCTACACCCTTTGATTGCAGTGTCTTAACTACAGAAAGACACAAAGTCATAAAATACAAGGAGCTGAAGGCAGAATCAAGAACAATGTGGGAGACATATAGACAGTTCTCATAGTAGTAGGAGCAACAGGTCTAATAAGAAACAATTTACAGCTGTATTTTGATATGCTACTGATAAATGTAACTCCTTATGAATTATATAAGTAAATTCTGGGCACATTGCAGGTTCTGCAAAGAGCGCTTTTGGCTAACATCAAAGATTGAAATAATACTAATTTTCAAGAACTTTAGTTGTACCCTGACTTAGGAATGGGGTCCATTCCCACCACAGTAACAGAAACCCAAGAGACTTGGAGAAATTAAACTGACAGAAATCTGTAGTGACTGCTCCTTTCCAGTCAACAGAGAACAATATCTATGACAGTGATGACCTCTTCCTTGTGACCCACACCTCCACCTCCACTTAGCACTAACCCTGCACCCCTAGTTGTGTAGACAGCCATACATCAATGTGACCTTAGGCATTTGTGCATATGTTAACCTTCACCACCCTCATTCACGTGTGGTGTTTGTGGAGATGTCTGATGCACAGTTTGACTTGACTATGCAGTGCTGGTACAGCCTATACAGAACACTGCATGTGACATATTCTTCAGTGTGAGACCACACTGCCACTGAGTACATGATAAACAATGTTGCCATGCCTATGGTGCTGTACACTGTACATGACACCATGGGGAGAGTATGGAGCAGCCGTTGGATGCCTGT
Source organism: Protopterus annectens (assembly GCF_019279795.1). Taxonomy (NCBI): domain Eukaryota; kingdom Metazoa; phylum Chordata; order Ceratodontiformes; family Protopteridae; genus Protopterus; species Protopterus annectens. The sequence goes on along the minus strand of NC_056725.1, from coordinate 602,383,016 downwards.
TTGTCACTGGAAGACGATGCGTTAGGTTGCCAGTTGTATTAGTGTTATCACTGGAAGATGATGCCTTAGGTTGCCAGTTGTATCAGTGTCATCACTGAAAGATGATGCTTTATGCTGGCAGTTGTATCAAGTAGCATCATTGGAAGATGATGTGCTATGTTGGCAGTTGTATCAGTGACATCACTGAAAGATGATGCATTATGTTGGCAGTTGTATTAGTGTCATTACTGAAAGATGATACGTTATGTTGGCAGTTGTATCAGTGACATCAGTGGAAGATTGTTATGTTGGCAGTTGTATCAGTGACATCAATGGAAGATGATGCGTTATGCTGGCAGTTGCATCAGTGTCATCACTGGAAGACATGTTATATTGGCAGTTGTGTCAGTGTTATCACTGGAAGATGATGTTTTATGTTGGCAGTTGTATCAGTGTCATCACTGGAAAATGATGCGTTATTTTAGCAGTTGTAACAGTGTCATCACAGGAAGACAATGCATTATGTTGGCAGCTGTATCAGTGTCGTCACTGGAAGACAATGTGTTATGTTGGCAGTTGCATATGGCCATATTACAGGTGTAGAGGGGGCAAAGTAGGTTAGGAGGGTGGCCTAATGGTTAAGGTGTTTGCCTTACAAATACAAGGTGCAGGGTTTGAGTCTCACAAGTGATGCTTTTATTTTTTGTATTACTGTATTGCCTTTCTATATTTTGAATACTGTAGTTTGTTTTCTTTACCTTGTGTTTTGCTTGCATTCTGTTTTAACAGCATATTAAAACTTCAAAAGGGACCACAGCTCTCTCTGTTCTGAGTCAGGCAGAATTTTTTCCCGCCCTCCCACCCATTTAAGTTGTCTTGTTAAATACCACTGTCTTTCTAGTTGCCCGCCTCTTATATTAATCTGACCATATATCTCATTTCTCTCTAATTTCACTGGCTTATGTGAGTAATCACAAAATCATCATTTTTGAAATCCCACCCCTTCAATTATTTAAATTTATTGGCCATCCTACAGTATTTCATAGTACCAAAATACAAAAGTGACCACCCCTTCCAATCCATCTTGCTGTTTTAAAAATAGTAACTCTCCACTAAACCTTAACTTTTTAAACAGGTAAAACTCAAGTTACCTACTTTCACATCTAACTTCTCTAGTGCACACTGCAGAGTGCATTCTTTTCAATCTTACCTTTAAGCATCCCTGTGACTAACACTTTCTCTAATACCTGCTGGAAAGCACTAGGAAGCCTTAAACTCATACAAACACTGAACTCTCCTTGTTAACAAGGAGAAATTAATAGTAGGCACTAAACAGCCTATAATTGCAAAGCACCTTGCTAAGGAAACAGCTCCTATACTTTACAAAGAAAAAAAAGCCCCAAACCAGGCATGTCCAAGGGCCAGCTTCCGGTGATTTCTCCTGTCCACCTGGTGAATCTGGGCATACTGGGGCAATGCAGCAATTGCCTCATGTACACAGACAACCCTCTCCTCCTACCACCCAACACTACAACCTGTGAGAGATGCACTTACATAGCCAAAATGGAAGCACAGCTCTCTCCACCCAAGATTGTGCTAAACAGGCAAGAGGAGAAGGTTAACACCCACACTACACTTCAAGCAACACATAGCCCTTCTAAACCCGCACCACCAACACCCACATATAGCAACACTAAATCCACATATGCAGAGGCCCTTAACTGTAACCTGCCCAAGCAACAAAGACCTCTGAAGCTGAAACGCAAACAAACACCAATCACAACCAATGTGTCACATAGTTCACAACACCAGTGTGCCACCCAGCAACAGCCCCTAAGGCAAGACAATGTACCTAACACTTTAGTCATAGGTGACTCTATAGTCCGGCACACTGATGTCCCTCTCACCAGGTTGAATAAGGAGAAAATTACAGTCAGCTGCCTGTCGGGTGCCAGGATCCACCACATAATGCATGCACTCAAGTCACTCCACAACAAGTACAAATATGACTCTGTCACTGTCCATGTTGGAGTGAATGACTTGAGACGTACCTCCCTGGACTACATGAAGAGAGACATGGAAGAGCTCTCGGATCATGTGGCCCAGGCAGGTATGACCCTAGCCCTGAGTAGCATCCTGCCTTTGCCCAGAATGATACCACAATATAAGGATAAAATAATTGACTTCAACAATTGGCTAAGCTTATGGTGTCATTCAAAGGGGATCCAGTATCTGTCTGCCTGGGATGACATGATTGACAGACCACGATGCTTTGCCAGAGATGGTCTGCACCTGTCGCCCCTGGGATTCAGGTTACTGGCTAAGGCTCTTGCCACCCCTATAGTGCCTTTTTTAGGCAAACTTCAAAGGACAAAACCACCACCGTAACAGGTACAAGCATGCAAAATCTGAAGGTAATGCTACTCAATGCTAGAAGTCTAAACCTCAAAATGCACTCTCTCGAGGCACTCCTAAAAATGGAAAACATCGATATTTGTGCAGTAACTGAGACCTGGCTCAAGGCTCCAGAGAGCACCCCTGCAATACCAGGCTACAACTCTTACCACACTTTTCGGCCACCAAACCAGGACCGAAACACTAAAGGTGGAGGAGTGTCAATATTCACCAAGGATATTCACACCACCAGGCTAGTTGGCCAACACAATGTGTCTGAAATTCTCCAAGTGCAACTAACACTAGGTAAGACTGCAATCCAAATTGTAGCTTGCTACAGATCCCCCACCATACCCCAAGATTCTCACTACACCTATCTAAACATACTGGAAAATATTAAGATAGAACCAAACACCCTAATACTGGGTGATTTTAACTACCCTGCCATTAACTGGGAAAACTACTCATGTCCCAACACCTTTGCACAGCGGTTCTTGGAATTCATAAATTCCAATGCCCTGGATCAACTAATCCATAGTCCCACCAGGGGCTCCAATATCCTAGACCTGGTCATTACCAACATGGGAAATCAATGCTCCATACCTATGGTCACCCCCTCGTTAGTCAGGTCTGACCATAAGCTAATCACCCTTAACATTCACATCCCACCCCCACCCCCCAGTAAAGAAAGCACCATAAAAAACTTCTCCAAAGCCAACTTCATGCTATTCAAGTCAGAAGTGACAAACTTCATGACACCCATGCAGACGGGAACTGAAAGTTCAACTGCTGAATCCTACACTAAGGCACTGTACGAGCACATCCACTCATGCATGAATCGTGCCATCCCAAATAGAACCAAAATGCTCTCATCCAAAAAAAGGAAGCCAATCTGGTGGTCCCCTGCCATAAACAAACTTTACAACAAAAGGAAGAAACTTTTGCAGAAAAGAGGAAAATCCCAGGATGCAAAAAACTCCCTTACTAGCCTCAGTAAGAAACCAAGATGCCTCATAAAATCCTCCAAAGCTAGTTACGAAAATAAAATTGCCAAAGATTCCAAAGACAACCACAAAGCATTCTATAACTATAAGTCAAAAAACAGATAGGGCTCACCACGGCTAATAAAAACTCTTTTATTCCTGCAGTGCAAGTAAGCTCTTTCGCGTTCTCTCAACGCTTCATCAGACTTCAGAACAGTTACATTTCAAAAAAAATTCTTAAATATGGACACCAATACAAAGCACCCAATCAGCATCATCATACTTAAAAAATAAAGGCATACATCATAAAATATATCTCTATCATAATAAACATAATGTGCCTTCCTAAAACATAAAAACAAACATAACATTTCAACAAACATATATATATATATATATATATATATATAAACTATATCAATAAAAATAGCAGAATCAAGGAAATTCAAAAAATCAATGTTTATAAGGACGTGCTGCTAGAAAAGGTTTTAAACTAACCTTCTCATTAAGCCCTCGTCCTCTATATGCCTGTAATCTGATGATCCATCTATTCTCACATTCTTCCGTTTGATTTTTTATATTCCCTAATCTTTTTGTTCTTTTCATTAACTGTAGTACACTGAACTTAAAAGAGTGTGATGTCCCTACACTTAATATGTGTCTAGCTAAGGCATTGTGATCATCCTCCTTGTTGATGGCATATACATGTTCCCTCACACGTTCCCTGAGACTTCTGTTCGTCTTACCTACATAAAAACAGGAACATGCCTGGCAAACAGCCAGATAGACTAAATCTCTTGACTTACAATCAGCATAGAAGTCAAAATTAAAAGAATTTCCCGTATCTGGGTGTATAAAGACATTATTTCCTGACATATATGTGCATTGATGACACCCTCTACAGGGAAATGTGCCCTTCCTATTTGATATAGTCACTCCCTTGTCATTGTCCTCATAATAAAGTAACCTCTTCAGAGATTTCATATTCCTGTAACTGAACCTAGGTTTATTGCCTACTATTTCAGAAATAGTATCATCAGTAGTAAGGATACTCCAGTTCTTATTTATAATATCCTTTATCTTCATATTCTTATTGGAATAAGGAATTATAATCCTATTAATGGCTGTATGATGTCCTCTGTTAACTTCAGCGGTATCACAGCCTTGGTGTCTATATAAATATGGTCTGCCCTTGCCTCTCCTCATCGAGTTGGTATTACTATAGATGTTTTCTACTTCTTTCTCATTATAACCTCTTGCTAAGAGATTGCCGACTAGCATCCCCTGTTTACAATTAAAAACCTCATCTTCTGTAGTCAAACGAGAGACTCGCAGGGTCTGGCTCTCTACTATATTACCATAAATATGTTGTGGATGCATGCTACTACGATGTAGAATACCATTCCTCCAACAAGATTTCCTGTATATTTCTGAGTCTACCACCCCATTTCTCTTTGATATCTGTACATCTAGGAAATCAATCACATCATTAGAGCATTTATGTTCAAAACTCAAGAAATTTGTCGTACCATTTATATATTCAATGAATTCAGTTAACCCATCCATAGTCCCATCCCATTCAAAAAACACATCATCCACAAAACGCCTGTAGAACTTGATGTTGTTAGCATAGTTCATGTTGGATGTGACATATGTATTCTCCCAGTATGCCAACACAAGGTTGGCATACGAGTTGGCACAAGGGGTACCCATTGCAACCCCTTTTCTTTGTAGGTAATAGTTGTCATTATACATGAATACATGTGTTTTCTCTCATTCTATAACTATGTCAAAAATCTAAATGGCAATGCTCAGATCTGCTCTGAGCTAAAACAGAATGGCATTAAATATACTGATCCGAAGGATATTGCCAATATCCTGGCAGATCGATTCAGTGCCAACTTCACCCCCCTCTCACCCCCTAAATGGCACATCTCAATACCGGAAGATTGCCAAATTCCAGTAATAACGGCCACACAGGTACAAAACACACTCTCTAAAGCCAAGAATACAGCATCCATGGGACCAGATGACATCCCGGGCTGTTTACTACATGAACTACAATATGAACTGGCACCTCACCTAAGTGTCATGTTTAATCATAGCCTCACCTCAGGTTTCGTGCCCACTGAGTGGCGCAGAGCTACGGTTATCCCAATCCACAAGGGGGGATCCACCTTGGATCCCGGAAACTACCGTCCCATCAGTCTGACAAGCCTTATCTGCAAGGCCATGGAGCGTATTATCATGGAACTTATAAACAAAGACATTGGCAACCTTCAAACACTGGACCCCACCCAGTTTGGGTTTGTGAAGGGCCGATCTTGTCTCCTGAACCTGATTGACTTCTTTGAATCAGTCTCCAGAGCCATGGACAAGGGTAAGGTGGTCCACACAGCCTATCTAGACCTTGCCAAGGCCTTTGACACCATCCCCCACTCTGGAATCATAGATAAACTTACTAAGTTGGGCATTAATCCCTATGTCACCCAATGGGTTGCTAAATGGCTTACTGATAGAACCCACACTGTAAAAGTAGCTGACTCCAAATCCAGCTCCAGACAAGTGACAAGTGGAGTACCTCAGGGTTCAGTCCTGGGGCCGCTCTTGTTTGGCATCTACTTCTCTGAAGTACAGGTCAACACTAAGGGACTCTGGCTAACAAAGTTTGCAGATGACTGCAAACCAGGAGCCATTATTGAATCCCCAAATGATGTGGATACTCTACAAAAGAGCCTTACAGAAACAGATGCTTGGTGCCAGAGCCATGGGCTCAAGCTCAATGCCAAGAAATGTACTGTTATCCCCTTTGGGAAAAAACATGTATCCATGAATTACCATATAGGTGGCAGTACACTAAACACAGAAAGTGTGATAAGAGACTTAGGGACACAGATGGATAGTGGTCTAACCTTCGATAACCACATCGCCACAACAGTCAGGAAATCCTTCTATGTGGCACACCTCATCACGAAGGGCTTTTCATCCAGAAAAAAGGAGGTCATTGTGCCGCTGTACTCATCCCTCATTAGACCCATTATAGAATACAACGCCCCATTTGGTATGTACCTCTCAAGACATCTGCAACAACTGGAAAGACCTCAGAAATACCTCACTAAAAGAATCACAGGCCTAAAGCAGATGCCCTACGCTGACCGCCTTAAAAAACTCCAGCTATACTCTGTTGCATATCGTCTACTCAGAGGCGATCTCTGCTTAACATACAAGGCCATGTCAAACCCAGAGCTGTTGGACATGCTACACTTAAAGAAATCCCAATCCCTCAGAGCTACACGCTCCAGGGATCTAAACCTTGTCATCACAATAAACAAAACATGCTGGAGGGATAGGTTCCTGACCCAGAGACTCCCCAGACTCTGGAATAGATTGCCCATACATGTCAAGCAGAGTGCCTCTTTGGACCTCTTCAAGAGGAGCCTTGATGATTGGATGGGAGAAAGAAATTCACCCCAGGGATCACGTCAGTCGCCCTGCTAGACAGGGGTCCAGGAAAGTAAATAATGTGGGAAGAAATAGCCAGGGAATTGTTATGGCTAGGCTTGTATAGGCCCTAGGGCTGATAGCCTAGTACCAACCTATGAACTGGCTAGGCTTAAAATGGCTCGCAACGGCAGTTAGCCTAGTACTAATCTATGAATCTATGAATTTAAGTAATGATGACCGAGCTGCCTGCTTCCTATCAGTCATATTATGATGCAGACAACATGCTACAAACACCTGCCAGGCACTGGCCTGAACATACCGCAGTGCCCCACAAAGATGTGACTAGGCAGTGGAATCCAGATTTCAGCAGGCTGAATGCATTCAGTAGACTCCTGATTTAGGTGTGGGTAGAGTCATACTGATATTTGTCCATCTCTTGTGGTGTCTGTGTTGGTATTACCAACCATGGCTCAAGAGGGGTACCCTGAGTCACCCAGAACAAAGTAGGGACATACGGGGGATTGAGACATAGGGGCTAAATATGTGTACCTGTGGTCTGTAGCTTTGCATATGTGATTACACCATTCACTTACCCATTAAAATGTTCTTGTGAGATGCCACTGTGCAGGAAGGGGTGATAGAGGTGACTCATATGCTATATGTAGGAATCGTGGGCCCTAATAGGGTGCTGTGCAGATGTATAGGTTATAAAGTCCTTGTACACTGCACACTAAAGGGCATCCCTTTCTATTAATGTAATATTTCCTGCCATACCATGTGGGGTTTTTATTACAACATGAGTAGAATCTACAACTTCCAGCACTTTGAGAAGATGAGCAATAACATAAAAGTCATGCATGGTGGTGGCTCTCTCCTCTGACATGTTCGTAAAGTGGATATGGTCATCCACATGCAGCAACAATTTATTGAGGAATGTCTTGAGCATTTTATTGGCCAATGCCTATGACATATCCAGTGTTCCCACAGCCTGTCCCTGGAACATCCCTGTAGCTAGAATGGTAAGAGCTACACATACCTTGGTGCCCCCTGGTATAGGAAGGTCATTCATTCCTCCAAATCCAGTTTGTGGGTCATACAGGTCACCAATGACCAAAAAATATGTCTACCTACTCAAAAGTGGCCAATTCGTGGGGGTAACTCTGATGGTATTGCCTTTGTTGGTGTGTATGGCCTCATTTTGCTCATGGAATACCATTAGCCATGCAAAATAAATGCTACTGAAGAAAGAATGCTGCTCTTAGTTTCCAAAACCCGAACACCACCCCCACAAAATAAGTACATATCCTTAAGGAATGTTTAAGGCAAATGTGGTAGCCAACAGTGATTTCCACAACTGCTGGCATATGCCTTGCCTTTATACATGGAATCATGGATTCAAGTATCTGAAACACACTCTGTAACCTGCTTTCCCTTTTCCTCATTTACATCTAATCCCATGAGATTGAACGTCTTCATTTGCATGTCACTGTGCACTTATCGCGCACCCCTTTGTCTTCACCTTTTAGCAGGCTGCTTATACTGCTATGTGGCTCTATGAATAGCCACCTAACAGTGCATTCTAGATTTTGGTGCAGGACTCCACTGCATACTTTGCAAGCTGATTATGAACACTGGCTTTTATTTCTTACTCATTTTGATTTCAGCATTTTCAGTTATTGCATAATATTAGGTAAAGTTTGTTTGTAAAGCAGTTTAAAATGCTGGTGGTATTAATGACATATTTTTGCAGTGTGCAAATCTGTTAGGTATACTAACTCCATGGCACTACCAACAGCATGGTATTGTGCAGTACCAACAGCATGGTAATTATGCAGTACCAAGAGCATGGTAGTATGCAGTACCAACATCATCGTAGTATGCAGTACCAACAGCATGGTAGTATGCAGTACCAAGAACATGGCAGTGTGCAGTACTAACAGAACAGCATGGTAGTATGCAGTGCCAACATCATGGTAGTATGCAGTACTAACAGCATAGCAGTGTGCAGTACCAACAGCATGGTAGTGTGCAGTACCAGCAGCTTGGCAGTATGCAATACCAACAGCATGGTAAGTGTGCAGTACCAACAGTATGGCAGTATGCAATACCAACAGCATGGTAAACATGTAGTATCAACAGCATGGCAGAATGGTGTTAATAATTCCTCCACTGTACTGACACTATCAAGGGGCAAGAAGACATCTGGGAGTTATGCCAGCTTGGTCCTTGGAGAAAAGCATGGCATAGCAAAATGCAAATGAACATTTCACAATGTTATTCCTGATTCATGTATGTCCTTATGGTACAGTATTGCGGTCAGGTGTGCAAGTATGCCCAGTTCACAAATGCCCATGATGTGGGACTAGGTTATGGACTTGTGCTTGATTTATACATGCCTATAAGATGCAGTGTAGGGGCCAGGTATGGTTTTATGTGTGACACACACACACACACACACACACACACACACACACACACACACACACACACACACACACACACACACTTATATGGATCCCTATCAGATGACTGAGTTTTCAGAAACTCGAAATTCATATGGTCAAGACCATATGATCGAGTTTCCAAAAACGTGAACATCCCCAAATAAAAATCACAAAAATCTAACATTTTATATATATTTGGGTCTACTTTTCTTTATCAAAATTTCACAATCTTAAAAAAGAAAAGTAAAAACCCACTTCCACGAAAGTGCACTACATCAAAAGTGCACTTTTGCGAAATCAGATTCACCAAATCAGAAAAAAATAAATAAAAAACTACTGTAAACACTGTGGGGGGGCTGTGCTCCTCAGCCCCCTACTTAAATATACAAACTCCAAGATTGCACTATGGTGGGGAAAAGGATATATTTATTTGTCCCCACTGTAATGTACTTTGGCGAATCATCTTTCTCGAAAGTGCACTTCTGATGTAGTCCACTTTCCCTTAAGTAGGTTCAACCTTCTGTTTCTCGACAAATTATGTTTTCGACAAACAGAAGGAGGCCTGTATAAATATACATATACATATACATATATATATATATATATATATATATATATATATATATATATATATAGAGAGAGAGAGAGAGAGACATATATATATATATATATATATATATATATATATATATATATATATATATATATTATAACTTTAGAAAAGAAGGTGTTATTTATAAGTACATATCCTTAAGGGCTTTTTAAGGCGAATGAGGTAGCTAAGAAAGATTTTCATCTCATGTGGTACACAGTTCTCCTGCAGAATTCATTTGGAATATAGATTTCAGACATGTAAATAATATACTTTCTCTCTCTGTTACTTAGGACACCTCTTCTAGCTGCCTATCAGAATTGTGAGAATTGATATTGCAGTTCCTACAATTGTGAAAAATAAACTTCAACATCCAAAATTCACCTTTGAACTTTTAATGTATTACACTAGGCAGAAAAGAACCCTGAAGCCTTGAACTGGGGGCTGTGCTCCCCACAACTTTACTGTCTGTAATATACTACCCCTGAGGTTGCAGTATCTCTGATTAAAGTGAATCCTCAGATATGTTATTACCTCAGACTTCGTATATAGTCCCTAAGTTACATTTGCTGTAATAACATTCATTCTTACACCCACAAATTATACTTGTTCAAATTACAATAGAGAGCGCATTACATGGAATAAGTCCACAGGAATATCACAGGATAGCGCCTTCTCTGTCTTTGAACCTAGCTCTTAGGAACTAGCTGCCAGCTGATGTAGGAAAGTGACTGACATCAATAAGCTCTATGGAAAACTTTCTAACAAAATATTTAAATACTTTTTCAGGGTTTTGCCAGCTTCCACCTGATACCCCATTTCATTGACAACAAGACCGTGTAAACCCAGTAAGATGACTGACCTCCTCACATAAGGCCTAAGTGCTACTGGTTGTTGTTGTGTCTTTGGCTTTTCCCGGTTAGGGGTCGCCACAGCGGAACTCCGGTCCGCTAATGATTGGCAGTAAATTTTTACGTGCCGAGTTGCCAGCTCTGACGCACAACCTTCAACGAAGGTACACCCATTCATGCATGTCTCCACACAGAAGACACTCTAGCTGAGAATCGAACAGGACAACATCTTACTGTGAGGTGACAACGCTACCGCAGCACCACCACCGCAGCATCTTCTTCTATGTCTTCCTTGCTGCCTAAACCATCATTTCACAAGTTCCCACTCTTACTTGCTTCCCATTCGCTACCAGGCACTGCCCACTCAGCTTTACAGCAGAGATGATAGTGGGTATCCAAATGAATATACCACCTATATTTCTGGTGGTAGCAGGTTGATAGGAGATTAAGTTAGAATGCTGTATTTGTGTTAGTTAACCATAGCCTACACATGCATTTTGCTGTGCATTGTTGTACTGAAGCCTACATTCCTGACTGCATATCCTGCTGGTTTGTGATTCTGTTCATAGTATGCTTGATTTCAGTGCCATGCTGTCTAATATCGATCTGTGTACTATTACATGTTAAGTGGTGCCTGGATTTCCAGTCTTGTGTCATTATATTACAACATACTGAACTTGTTACTGATATAGGGTTTGGCTCAAATGGGTCTGTTTTGGATGTTTTTGTGGACTATGTTAATAAAGATATAAACAAACAGACAAACAAACCAATACATTTAACAGGGACAGATATGAAGGAATACACTTTTTGACAACATGGGTCATGGTCAGGTATGAAGGAAGAAACCTCTTTTACTTAAGTTTTGACAACATGGGGTCAAACTACATAAAACATTCATACATGTTCACATGTTCAATATATTTATAATAATATATTTTAATATATTCTGAGAGTGCTGATAAGTTAAGTGTTTCATATCAAAGTTTTAATACAACCATTCTAACAATTCGGACAAATGAACAGCCATAGGTTTTCAAATATTGACCAAAATATGTTTCTACACCTACATAATGGCATAACAGTCTTATATGATAAAATTAAACTTTGGCCAGAGCCTGACATTTTAGCCTTTAAGACTTAGCATCAATATAGTATATATAATGAGTTTTTCATTTATAATTATAGTAAAATTTCTGTGCCATAAAGGCAGTAATGATAAGTCTTGTTTCAGCACATCCATTTCACATGCTAACCTATCTAGTCTAGTCTGTCATTTTTAAAATTCTGGATCAGATGTTTTTCCACAAGGATGACATTTAACCTTATTTGCTGAAAATGAATGTGTGGTGATTATAAGACAAATCACAAAAAAAAAAACTTGGGCAAAACAGCACAAGCATAATAGTGAATGCCCTGTATTAAGGCATTTACTTTTTTCTGCAGACACAAATGCTGTGCTGTTGTACTGACCCACCAGCGTAATTGTAAGAGCTTTTTTTTCAGCAGTATTGTTAGCACACACTGTTACAGAAGAGCATGCTCAGACACTATTATTCCACAGGTAAAGAAATTGTAGGGCTGCCACAACAACCTTCAGGGTATCCCTGTATAAGTCTGTGTACTAAATTAGATCTGGGTAGCCCTGTATAATTCTGTGTACAAAATCAGATCTGGGTACCCCTGTATAATTCTGCGTACAAAATCAGATCTGGGTGCCCCTGTATAATTCTGTGCACAAAATCAGATCTGGGTACCCTTGTATAATTCTGCGTACAAAATCAGATCTGGGTGCCCCTGTATAATTCTGCATACAAAATCAGATCTGGGTGCCCCTGTATAATTCTGCATACAAAATCAAATCTGGGTTCCCCTGTATAATCCTGCGTACAAAATCAGATATGGGTGCCCCTGTATATTACTCAGCAGCACGCAGGAAGAGGGGATTGCAAAGACGTGTCATTCTGCTGGAAAATACAGCCTGGCTACATTATTAATTGAGAAGTCTGCTCAGTTATGCAAGCTTCTGAGACCTTGCAAATCTCCTCTACAGCTGGAAAGATTTGTAACTGGAGCAGAAATTCCCTTCACAATCAGTCCTGAGTAAAGAAAATATGTCACTTTTCCAAATGACAAGGTAGATGTTTACCCAGCAGTGTTAAACTGGGGGGCCATTAGCAAGCAGAGTGCTACAGACAGCAGTCATGTGGCAACAGTGAAAAGGTCAGAGAAGAATTACAGTTTTTCAGGCTTTATTTACATATTGTCCATAATGCCAAATGTAGCATTTCTTAATACAGCAGTTTCTTCACACACCAAGTAGAAAGCAAATCTTTTTGTGTGACAGATAGGCTTCTTTCTGTAATGGAACATACATAAATCCATTTATGCACAGTGAATTTTAATGTAACCAGGACAGAGATGAGAAAAGAAGTGCCTGGTTTAAGCCCAAAACATAGTTGCCACTGCAGCATGCATTTAAATCTTGTGCACGTTATATTGTCTAGACACAAATGAGCTATTATTTCTTGTGTGTGTCAGAGTGCCTTGATTCGTCTGGGCTGTTAGCTAGAGAAAACCTACTTTAGTGGTATCTTAGCACTCTGTGTTATCATTCGCTAGCTTTATTGTAGAAAGGCACAAACTGTGCCTTTATACTTCTGTACTTTTGCTTGTCTGACTGTGCATCTTTTACACACACACACACACACACACACACACACACACACACACACACACACACACACACACACACACACACACACAAACACAAGTTATTTTCATTTACTTATTCTCCTTACAAATAAATAAATAAAAATCTAGAGGAATTTAGTTATCTTTATTCCACATAATCTTACCTTCAACTCTCATACCCTAAAATTTTATAAATTCCTGCCTCTTTATATGCTAGATGCTATTCAGTTCGGGTACCTATTTTTTGTCCTTTTAACTTATGTTTTTATATGTTTTAGTTACCTGTCCCTGTCAGTTATCAGTCCCCCCCCTCCCCAGTTGATCCACCTTATTCATTCCATTTGGGGCAAGATCTGATTTCTGAAGATGTTCACTCAAGCAGCCATCACGGTTTTGGCAATGGCAAAAGGCCAAGGTTCCAGAATAAATGTATTTGGGGCTTACACCTGTAATTGTGTGGATGTGTTGCAGTTCTGCATTACATGTCTTTTTTTCTTCATGATTTATATTGGTTTATATCATGCAATGGCCTAAGAACCTATTCTCAGGCAGCTGATGTGTGTCATTGCTTACATGAAAGTCTGCTTCATTCTCTCATCCTGGGGATGTGCATGTTCCCATAAATGCAACCCCTCCCCCAAAGGCTATTTTTTACCCCTTCATGGCACAGCCAAGGGCAAATTCCCAGCCTGTATGCTGTATGTTATGGCCTAGTTTTACTACAAAAGTCAGCCTCACAGCAAACTACCCTGCCTTCCTCCCCACATGTGATAGCTGACTCAGTGTCATAAAGGCCCTCTCTCCGTCCCTGTCCAGCTCCCCCAGTGCTTGGACCATTAACTGAACATGGGACATTGGGGCCTGAGACAGGGCTTCATTCCTCTATGCCAAAGAGCTGCCATGTGTGTCCCTTTTCCTTCATCTACAGTATCTAGTGTTTTTTTGCTTCTGCTTTTATAGCATCTGGTATTAGGCTATCTCACATCGTGACAAATTCAACATGTGTTTATTCTATTATGATCCATCCATTTTGTGTTTCTCAGTCACATACATACCTCAATATCTGCTCCGTTCCTAGTACTCCAACTTTTTTACTAATTCTGTTTTTCAGCATAAAAGCATTCAACTGCAAGAATTCTGAATTCTGTCACTAAATGTGAAGCTATTGCTCATTCTGAAAGAACTTCCATTTACATCTGGTTTCCATGTTTTTCTGCATTTTAGGAAATATGACTTAGTATTACATTGCTCTTAGCTGCATTTTATCACAGTTTCTATTCTAGCTTAAATACACCTGTTTTCATTTATTATATATCAGGTATTGCTCAATGTGTGTCTGTTCCAATATTTCCCTATATTCTGTGACTGAGACCTTTCCAGGTTCTCCTCCTTGTTCCACTAACCACCACTATTCCTATATTTTGCTTTTTTGGTGACTTGTACATGTGAGCAAGCAACATTTTATCATCAGATAGTACTCTTGCCAGATATGTTAGCCTTAAGCCTCTGGTCAGCCCTACTCTAAACCTGAGGTTCTGAAATGTCAGATTTAGATCCCGGCTTACCTCTGTCAACCAATGTGCAGAACATCTAGTGTGATGGTGTCAGATGACTGATCAGGTGTCATGATGACACTTTTGAAGCTACAAATAGTCAGAAGATGACCAGAACATATGTAGCACATGTCAGTCCTTTTAGCATTTGCCATTTACACTCATATCAGTCAGTATGGCAGAAGTAAACAATTGAAAAATGCCTCTGTTGTTAGTAGCTGTCATATTTAAAGAAGCAAAGCAAGTGTAACAGGGCAGCCATTTAAATTATGCTTACAAACATATACTTATCTATTAAATGAACTGCTTGACTCTTCCTTTTAGTTACTCATGAGCAGCAAATTATTATAACCAGATATGTAAATAATGTATTCCAGAAATATGAACACAGTTGTAACGCTTCTTTTCAGGTTGTGGATGAATAGATTTGCTGGTTCTGCCAACAAACAAGTAAACTGGTAAGCCTGGGTTTCACTTTGGACATGAACGTGAAAAAAGAGTGTTAAGCTTTCTTACTGCTTATAGCTTCACTTTTCAAAAGTAAGATGTTAGTAGTTACATATGCAGTTAGTGTACATCGTGCAGTAGTCTATACTGCAAGACCAGCTATTATTTTGTTTTGCGTATGCACTCTGTAGATAACAGTATGTTTTGTGTTAGCCTCACTTTCATTCTTATCCTGCTAGTTATTTGCCTTTTTCACAGACTGAGAATAATTAGGGAATACCAGCAGCAAATGAATACATAGTAAGAGAAAATAATTATATTAAATAATTATTGTCTTTTAGTGTCTTTTTAGTTATTTGCTTTGTTTACCTTATTAGATGTGGCCACCACTCAGAAGGTGCTATCAATAAAAACATTGTTGGGAAATCTGGCAGAAGTGAAGCTATACGTTGTAATTATGGGATTCTAGATCTAGCAATAAAATAGGGGATATTAATGGTACCAAGACAGATTGGAACCCTATAGCCATCTTTTCACAAATAGCATCCAGGAAAGGCAGCCCATGTACAGGTGATATAAAACAAAGAAAAGAACTGCTGATAGCAGGTGGTGCAATAAAATGGCAACACAGTGTGGGGATGTCTTTTCAAAACAATTCAGACAAAAGGAGTGCACTATTTAAAGTTTAGAGCTAATTTCACCTGTTTACCTTCACACTTCATTTTGAATTCACTAAGTAGCTCAGTCTGTAACCACACCTCACAACAAAATGAAACCATCAGAGCTTGTTAAATGGAAAGGAGTAAACAACATAGCTGTTTGATTTTGTAAAAGTGGTAAAGGCATAGCCATGTTAAAATGCTCATTTTCTTCATCTGCTCTGTGAATTGGAATGAGTGAATAAATACGAAAAGATACTGTCAATAACTCATTCAGTTCCACTCACTCACTAGAGGTGTATAGTACAAGGTAAGGGTTTCTGCAGCTCCTGAAACAAAGTAAGCTAGACAAAGGAGGGGTTACATGGCAAGATATTTATCTGAAAACATCTGTAAAACTGATGAAAGAAAATAATTGTGGGATCATTTTCATTTTATGCTGGCAAGGCTGGCATTTTATACAGCAAAAATATATTTGTCTAATTTGAGGAAGTTGTATTGTTTGGGGCTTTGCTAAGGTTGTCAACAGCAAAGACTGCAGCTATAAAAATGAGAGAAGTGACTCATTATGAATTTTCTAATACTGGTCAATATTTATAATATTGCTTCATTATTTTATTTATAGACAATCATTCACTTCCCATTTTGGATGATATATATATATATGTGTATATATATATATATATATATATATATATATATATATATATATATATATATATAACCCTTCTGTGCCTCTACTGGCATTCAAAATATATATGCTTAGTGTACTAAGCAACTGCAGCGATGGATCTGACTTTCCAACTGTCTCTTTAGCCATCTTGGATGAAGTGGCCATCCATTGTCTCATGTTTACTGACAAACACCAACTACTGAAACAATCTACTACAGTGTATGAGTTATAAAATGTTATTGAAGACAAAGCTTTTATACAAAGCTTCTAAAATTAGCAAGCAGTTTGTTAGCACCACACAGTACCATAGTAAACCAGTCTCAAACCCCACATACCATTTACATATGCTAAGGCTCTTACAAGTAGTCTATCTAAACCACAAAAGCATCCTAAATGCAACTCAAGAAATAACTACCCTCAGCAACCTCAAAAATAAACATCACATGTAGCACCCACCAAGAAACATACAGTCAAGAGTCATACAGATTCAGCCGAAAAGCTAATAAGGCAAACCTGCAAATAGACATAAATCCTGGTCATAGGGGGCTCCATACTGAGACTCACCAATACACCGCTCAGCAGACTGCACAAGGAGAGGGTTATGTTCAGCTGCCTGTCAGAACCCAGGATTCACCACATCACATAAGCACTCAGGCCCCTGCACCACAAGTGCACATAAGACATAGTCATTGTACATGCAGGTATAAATGACTTGAGACGTACCTCCCTGGACTATACAAACAGAGACATGATGGAGCTCTTGTAATGTGTGTCTGAGGCAGGTATGAACCTTGCATGGAGCAAAATTCTACCATCATCAAGAATGATGCACCCCACAATGCGAGCAAAAGATAATTGACTTAAATAATTCTGGTGTCATTCTAAGGATATACAATATATCAGCCTGGGAAGAGACAGTAGGCAGTCCAGCCAGGGATGGCCCCGGCTTCAATATGTTGTCTAAGGTCTTATCCTCACTCACATTGCCCTTTTTAGGCAACATCTGTCTCCTAAAGCTTCCAACATAGCTAAACAGAATCAGGACAACAGTAAGTTAATGCTGCTCAGTGCTAGGAACCTTAACAAAAATGTCACACTCTACAAGCACTGCTGGAAAAAGTAGATATATGAACCATCACACAGACCTGATTCAAGACCAGTGAAATCACTCCATCAGCAGAGGGCTTCAATGCCCATCACTCATACATGCCCACAGCGTTAGAAGTAGGCACTATAGGTGAATGTGTCTCTAAATTCTTAAAAAAAGTCACCTCCAGACTCATTAGACTAGATAACAACTTGGAACCCCTCTATGACTAACTTACTATAAACAAAATCCCTTACCACATCACAGCTTACTACAGGACCCCCTTTATGTCCTCCTCAGTCCATACCTCCTAACCAATGTGGAGTCTCTATGTATTAAGCCAATGGAGATGAGTACCTATGCTGACAATGATCTATCTTTTGATCACTATGTATTCCCTACTGTAAGGAAGTCTATTTTCTTCATCCAGCTTGTACTATACAGTGTGGTGTCCAGAGCCAGGGATGTTATTGTACCTCTGTACTCAGCACTCATTGGGCTAGTAATTGAGCATAACACCCCTTTAACTATGTTCTCACTCAAACACGTGTCACAGCTTTAATGACCACAGTGCTTCCTCACTAAAAAAGGCAAGGGACTAAATTATAAAAACTATGCAGACCATCTCAAAGCATTGACAGGTGAGCTATGTCTCATGTATAGAGCTTTCATAGACCTTATTCTGTCAAACCAATTGCACATTCTCAAGTCCAGTGGTGACAGAAACAACCATTCAAGGGACCTTAATCTATTTTGCAAGATTAACAGAACATGCTGGAGGGATAGGTATGTAGGACAGGAATATCACTTCTATTATACCATTGTCTCCTCCACATAAAGCAGAGAACTTCTCTAACTCTATTCAAATGTAAAAAGAAAGGGAGAGATAACAAACCGTACAAAATAATAATTTAACAAGATTAAAACCAAAAAACAAGAAACAGATATACAGTCCTCGGTTTGTTATCTCTCCGTTTCTTGTTTTTTGGTTTGAATCATGTTAAACAGTTTGTAGTGGTCTATTCAAACATAACTTGGATGAATGGATGAGTAACACTAAACTCACCCTTGATTTAGCCACAATGGCCCTCATGTATAGGGGAAGCATGTAATTAATCCAACATGTACTTGTTTAGCTTATACCTGGAGATTCATATTGCAAAATATAATTGCTAATAATTACTATGGGAATGCAGGGCTGGGCTTCTTAAGATCCTGACAGATAAACAGCCTAGTAAGTACCTGTGCACCTGGGAGTCAAGGAGTAATCCAACCTGCCTGATGACACACAAAGGTTTGTTTTCTTCTACTGACTGGTTTGAAGCTGCACAATTATTTTCAGGCAGCTTTTCAACATAAGATGCTGTTTTCCTCAGCATTTTAGCTAACCTACAATCCTGCTAGGTTGAGTTTGATTGTCACAGTTGTGACAATCTTGGATATACATTTGGCTATATGTCTGACCAGTTGTGCTTTGTACCCTGTCCCTTCAAGACAGATTAGCTTTTGTCTCAGTTCATTATGGCCAGTTAGTCTCCACATAGTTTGATGCTCCTTGATAACCAGCATGCTTCCTTTCCAATTAATCCAGTATTTTATCTGCCTGATTCTTAGGAAACCAGCTTTGAATGCAAACACGTTAAAGAATTGTTTCCTGTCTACCAATTTTTCTTTATTGAAAAGGTTATTGAAAACTGGCCTTGCACAGCTGTAGTCTCATGTGATGCCATGTGGTTTGTTAGATCCTTGCCAGTCTGGATAGTATGGAGAGAATTCTCATCAGAGTGGCTGGAGGGGTCAAAGACGACAGTCAGTCTTGGGTCTTCTTGATGTCTCTGCAGCTTTTGACATTGTGTGGATCATGGAATCTAGGTGGTGCATCTAGGGATACACAATAAGTTAAATTGGCGTGGTGCCTGCGTCATATTCCTGAGTGTCCTATACACTGGACTGCACAGTTTCTTTGGGCTTGATTTTAGCTGCCTTCTTATTCAGAGTATATATACTAAGGGAGGGTATGTATTATCAATCATGTATTCACCTTTATCTTTCCTTTCCTTCAGAACATGCTCCTGCTTAATTTTTATTTCTGGAAGACAAATTGATACCCATCCATGAGTGGATGCTACTTAATCGACTGAAGTTCAACCTGTTACTGCGTGCTACTGTCCATCTGCTGAATGCACCTCTGTACTCTGCTTCAGTGACTTATTGAGGGAATTAGCTGGAATTTGTTTCTTGCATATGTGACTGGGGCATTGTTCTTTGAGACAGGCTGACATTGATAGGCCAAGAGTCAGGTGTTGTCAAATCATCTTTCTTCCACCGGAAGAATGGGGTCTATATTAAATCACCAAATGCTTAAAAAAGCGAATGGTGATTGATCGACCCTATGTAAACAAAAGCTTAGAATGTCGAAGTGTCAGAACAGCGATTTTTTTTCCAAGGGAAATAAATCGCTGTTCCAACAACAAAAAAAAAATAAATAAAAATCAATTTCAAACATTACATTAAGTGGAGGGATTTGACCCCCACACCTCTCGATGTAGCACACCCCCCTACTTAAATATACCAACTCCGAGACCGCACTACAGTGACAAAAACGCCAAAGTACCAAAGCGGCCAAGTGAATTCTTTCCCAGGGAAAGAATTCGCTTAACAGCCGCTAAGATATTTTGCGTTTTCAGCCTTTTAAGTTGACCAAGACGCATTCAAAAGAATGCGTTTTCGGTCTTCTAATATAGAATATAAGAATGTTCCCCCATATTAGTCGCTATACTCCAAATTCTGAATTTGGGATGGTGGCAAATCTACTAGTGTTATCCAGCATCAACTAATGTAGTACTCTCTACTTTGCACTTTTTGATGGTGACCTGGTCCATTTGCTGTGATTGTAGAATTCTGCTGCTGGGCCTGAATGACATACCTAGAATGAGTCATAGTACGGCTGTGCTGCAGGATCTGGGCAGGCTGCTGGCTGTAGAAACATGGGTTTTTAAAATTCTCAATTACACCTACAAAGACATGATGAAGTGAGTCCTGCAACTCTGAAAGAGGTGATGTCGAGCTGCTGAATGTTCCAATGGCCAGACTTGAGATTTCTGGAAGAATTTTGTTTATCTTTTTTTGGTATAACAGAATCATCTAACTTCCCTTAATTAGACATGTGAAATGGAATTCTCTTTCAGGAGGTTACTGAGGTATTATCCTTTTAGGAGACTCTGTTGTGAACCTGGCAGGGTTATTTATATTAATTTTAGAATTTTGAACTTTTGAGCTGGGGTTTCAGCAAATTTAGCTACTTCCTAGATTCATATTATCTTTTTAGGAAAATCTATTATGAACCTGGCTAGGGTATTTATACCAACTTTATAATTTAGAACTTCTTACTTGAAATATGTAATGTGCTATTTTAATTGACTTCACAGATGATTTTAATGCTTATTTGTTATGTTAAGAAATCATTTTAAGCATTACAATACTTTAAAATATAAAACAGTTAAATCACCTACAAGGAATGCATAGTATTACAGGGAACATTAGCTGGGAAACTAAGAGGACAGTAAATGAAGAAAACTCCAGACAGAATGATTATAATGTAACTTTATCAGTTCAGTGTAATTTATACCTTTCATGACTGGTTTTCATTTTGTCTACAACAGTGACATCTATAGAGAAAGTTCAAAAACTTAGTATACTGAGTTTATCCATTTTGGGTACTATGTCCAGTCA
This sequence comes from Protopterus annectens, assembly GCF_019279795.1. NCBI lineage: Eukaryota > Metazoa > Chordata > Ceratodontiformes > Protopteridae > Protopterus > Protopterus annectens. The sequence continues at coordinate 602,361,484 of NC_056725.1, read as the reverse complement.
CTTTACAAAGCCATCTACTAGAAAACAATTCTGTAAAGCTGTATTAGAAACAGTGATTATAAAGGATGGTGAAAAGTAAAAAACAAATCACTAATACTGTGTAATAATAAATAATGACTAAATGTAACATAATACAGTTGTCAGTTAAAATACCTGAAGTCACAGGAGTTTTTCTGATGAGCAATATTCTCATACATCATGATATTTCATGATTGCTGGTTGTCAAGTGCACAACAATAAATTAATAAAAACAATTATCTTTTTTTCCATGCTATGAAAGTCATCCCTTTAACTACTTAGACAGTTGTATTGAAATCATCAATTGCCATGCAGTTTCCAGAAAGAAAGTACTCAGTTTGAATTTCTGATTAAGCATTAAGGATTCCTTTTTCCTGTACACAGTACATTTGCATTGATTTTTCCATGGTATGTCCAGTCAGACTTGAGTTTTATAGATACTTTAAGTGGTTCTAGCTATCTTTAGGTGTGTGTAATGCTCCTTACTGTCAATAAAATAATACAGAAAAAATGTAGAGCATCTTAAAATAACAGTAACAGCGTTGATTCAGTGTCTGCTTTAGTCTCTCTCTCTCTTACACACACACACACACACACACACACACACATACACACACACACACACACACACACACACACACACACACACACACACACACACACACACACACACACACACACACAAACATACCCAGGAGTGGTTGATAGCACAGTCTTCTCAATCTAGCTGGTATAAACATTCGCATTCTATCATTAACTATTTGGATACGATTTGCAAACTGTCAGAGCTGTTCTTCTTGCAGAAGGTGTACTATTCTCAGGATACTGTGTTCCTTTGTGCTTTGCCACATTCACTGCTGTCTCTTTTGTCTCACTGTCCCCTACTACACTTTACCACTCCTGTGGCTTATTTTTCTGTGCTGAAAACTAATTTGGTGATCCCTCAGTAGATGAATTTGCATTTGCAACTCTTATTACCTAGGTTAGAATAGGTCTAGGTCAGCAAAGAGCCGTGCAGAAAAACAAAAGAATCAAATGACTTGATCGGGGCAAAAATGGCAACGTCTGCTATATAAATCTATGCACTGTGTCATAATGTTCCCAAACAGATGGGCTCAATGAGGAGGGGGAAGCAGACATTGTTACAGTATGCCATGCTTCTTTCATAGACTTCCACTCACAAAATGAATCCTGCCTATTATGAATGAAATCGCCTTACTAATACTATGAGCTGCTCGCCCCAGGGCATAATCTATGATGTAGTCTGACAAACCCCTAATATACCTGGGTGTCATCAAAAAGGGGCAAGGGAGCCAATAATCAGCAGATGCCAGGCAGCCAGTACTGCAGCATAAACAAGCAGGTTTGTCTTTCAGGCTTTCTTCTTTTCTGGAAAAGGGCACTTCTGTTTGGCAAATGGCATAGGCATACCTCTCAACTGTCATTCTCAGAATGTCCAGATTTTTGCCTCAATTTTTTTGTCTATTCCTCATAAAATGTATGTTTTTTTTGCAAATCACTGGGATGATCTGAGGATTGAAGTCACAAAATAATGGCATACACTGGAGTTTCAGACTTCAAATCCTTCAGAAAATGTATTTAAACACAAACCCTGTTACTCTGCAACTTTCTAAGTTTATAAGAGCAATATCTAAAATTTGTCCCTATTTTTGGACCTTTTGTGCCATGATTTCATTAGGCTTTGTCCAGATTTTTTGTACTATGAAGTTGACAGATATGGGCACAGGTTAGCTAGTTTTCATCCTGTTTTCATTAGACTTAGGGACCATTTCTATTAAACTTGCATGTAAAATTTAGTGACTGCTGTCCTAAGCTATGAAAAATGAAACTATTAGCATCAGACAAAACATTATTCCATAAGTTTGAATGACCAGTCTTTAACAAGTGAATAATCTACTATATGTGTCGGACAGTGCAGTGGTTCAGCAGTAGCATTGTTGCCTCATAGCATGAGGTTCTTTGGTTCGATTCTTGGCTGGAGTGCCTTCTGTGCAGAGTCTGCATGTCCTCTCTGTATTCATGTGGGTTTTCGCCAGGTACTCAGTTTTCCTCCCATATTATGAAAACCTGCGTTTCTCCCCAGGCCTCCACTGAAAATTGGCTTCATTCCAAGTTGGACTTTACCTTTAAACAAATGTTAAATAATAAAATAAATGTCTATTTACAATTTTTAATAGTCATATGTAAGTAAACAGCAATATATTATATAACTCAAAATTTCATTTATAATAAATTATGATAAACTATGACAGGTGAAAAGAAAAGCTGTAATCATTTTTGCAATAGGTTTCATTCCCTGCAACCCTAAAAGTGCAGGCTTCACCCACATTCCACCACTAACATAATAAAATATTATTAAGGACAGACTACATAAGAGATAAAATACCTATATTTGTTTCTATCTAAATCAAAATCAAATGTTTCCCTTACTCCAAGGTACTCCTCTCTGACCTTGGATCAGTACTTATTGGTGGTGTGTGGGCATAGTTCTCACCTCAGAGGGTGTGGACAGCACAACCTCTTCCTGCAAAAATAACTTAAATTGTTTTAGTGAACTTCAGTAAGTTCATGTTACCTTCAGGACTTGCTATCTCCTCTCAATGCAATAAGCATAAACCTATTTTATGGATATTCTAAGAAATGCTGCAGTTATTATTTTTAAAGTATAGTACTTATCTGTTGTAATTTCCACAAGTTTCTACATATATAAGGTATATTTAAAATTTGAATCTGAATGTCGCAAAATAGTTGATGTGATAATTAATGCAAACTGAGTTTTTTACAATATATGGAAAGTACAGCAGATAGCCTTCTCTTCACTGCATGCAGTATTATAAACAGAAGGGATCTCCTGCCCAGGGCAGCCCTATGCTCAACCGGTATACAAAAGCCTAATGATCTTGTATGTGCCATATGTTACACTTCTGCTCCCTGCTCAGAACATAGGGAATAAAAGGGGTGTACAGGTACAAATATCCAGAAATGAATTGCCCAGGAAGAGAACAGTCTCCACAGGACAAAGGAGTGTATGCACATCCAGAAGGAAAAAATACAGAAGAAAAAGGGAAAACCCTCAGCCAGAAGGGAATCTAAAACAAAAACCAGGACAAACAAGAGGGGACTGGAGGGAGGGAGCAAATACAGCAAGAGCGAAGAGAATAATGTCTGTTATGGTAAGGTTTTACACAGCTGTACTATGTCCTTCTGTATCACTGTAGCACTATTCTAAACAGAAGGGAGAGGTTTTACACAGCTGTATTACGTCCTTCTGTATCACTGTAGCACTATTCTAAACAGAAGGGAGAGGTTTTACACAGCTGTACTACGTCCTTCTGTATCACAGTTGCATTATTCTAAACAGAAGGGAGAGGTTTTACACAGCTGTACTACGTCCTTCTGTATCACTGTTGCACTATTCTAAACAGAAGGGAGAGGTTTTACACAGCTGTACTATGTCCTTCTGTATCACTGTAGCACTATTCTAAACAGAAGGGAGAGGTTTTACACAGCTGTACTATGTCCTTCTGTATCACTGTAGCACTATTCTAAACAGAAGGGAGAGGTTTTACACAGCTGTACTATGTCCTTCTGTATCACTGTAGCACTATTCTAAACAGAAGGGAGAGGTTTTACACAGCTGTACTACGTCCTTCTGTATCACTGTAGCACTATTCTAAACAGAAGGGAGAGGTTTTACACAGCTGTACTACGTCCTACTGTATCACAGTTGCACTATTCTAAACAGAAGGGAGAGGTTTTACACAGCTGTACTACGTCCTTCTGTATCACTGTTGCACTATTCTAAACAGAAGGGAGAGGTTTTACACAGCTGTACTACGTCCTTCTGTATCACTGTTGCACTATTCTAAACAGAAGGGAGAGGTTTTACACAGCTGTACTACGTCCTTCTGTATCACTGTTGCACTATTCTAAACAGAAGGGAGAGGTTTTACACAGCTGTACTATGTCCTTCTGTATCACTGTTGCACTATTCTAAACAGAAGGGAGAGGTTTTACACAGCTGTACTACGTCCTTCCGTATCACTGTTGCACTATTCTAAACAGAAGGGAGAGGTTTTACACAGCTGTACTATGTCCTTCTGTATCACTGTTGCACTATTCTAAACAAAAGGGAGAGGTTTTACGCAGCTGTACTATGTCCTTCTGTATCACTGTTGCACTATTCTAAACAGAAGGGAGAGGTTTTACACAGCTGTACTACGTCCTTCTGTATCACTGTAGCACTATTCTAAACAGAAGGGAGAGGTTTTACACAGCTGTACTATGTCCTTCTGTATCACAGTTGCACTATTCTAAACAGAAGGGAGAGGTTTTACACAGCTGTACTACGTCCTTCTGTATCACTGTTGCACTATTCTAAACAGAAGGGAGAGGTTTTACACAGCTGTACTACGTCCTTCTGTATCACTGTTGCACTATTCTAAACAGAAGGGAGAGGTTTTACACAGCTGTACTACGTCCTTCTGTATCACTGTTGCACTATTCTAAACAGAAGGGAGAGGTTTTACACAGCTGTACTACGTCCTTCTGTATCACAGTTGCACTATTCTAAACAGAAAGGAGAGGTTTTACACAGCTGTACTACGTCCTTCTGTATCACTGTTGCAGTATACTAAACAGAAGGGAGAGGTTTTACACAGCTGTACTACGTCCTTCTGTATCACTGTTGCACTATTCTAAACAGAAGGGAGAGGTTTTACACAGCTGTACTATGTCCTTCTGTATCACTGTAGCACTATTCTAAACAGAAGGGAGAGGTTTTACACAGCTGTACTATGTCCTTCTGTATCACTGTAGCACTATTCTAAACAGAAGGGAGAGGTTTTACACAGCTGTACTATGTCCTTCTGTATCACTGTAGCACTATTCTAAACAGAAGGGAGAGGTTTTACACAGCTGTACTATGTCCTTCTGTATCACTGTAGCACTATTCTAAACAGAAGGGAGAGGTTTTACACAGCTGTACTATGTCCTTCTGTATCACAGTTGCACTATTCTAAACAGAAGGGAGAGGTTTTACACAGCTGTACTACGTCCTTCTGTATCACTGTTGCACTATTCTAAACAGAAGGGAGAGGTTTTACACAGCTGTACTACGTCCTTCTGTATCACTGTTGCACTATTCTAAACAGAAGGGAGAGGTTTTACACAGCTGTACTACGTCCTTCTATATCACTGTTGCACTATTCTAAACAGAAGGGAGAGGTTTTACACAGCTGTACTATGTCCTTCTGTATCACTGTAGCACTATTCTAAACAGAAGGGAGAGGTTTTACACAGCTGTACTACGTCCTTCTGTATCACTGTTGCACTATTCTAAACAGAAGGGAGAGGTTTTACACAGCTGTACTACGTCCTTCTGTATCACTGTTGCACTATTCTAAACAGAAGGGAGAGGTTTTACACAGCTGTACTACGTCCTTCTGTATCACTGTTGCACTATTCTAAACAGAAGGGAGAGGTTTTACACAGCTGTACTATGTCCTTCTGTATCACTGTTGCACTATTCTAAACAGAAGGAGAGGTTTTACACAGCTGTACTACGTCCTTCTGTATCACTGTAGCACTATTCTAAACAGAAGGGAGAGGTTTTACACAGCTGTACTACGTCCTTCTGTATCACTGTTGCACTATTCTAAACAGAAGGGAGAGGTTTTACACAGCTGTACTATGTCCTTCTGTATCACTGTAGCACTATTCTAAACAGAAGGGAGAGGTTTTACACAGCTGTACTATGTCCTTCTGTATCACTGTAGCACTATTCTAAACAGAAGGGAGAGGTTTTACACAGCTGTACTATGTCCTTCTGTATCACTGTAGCACTATTCTAAACAGAAGGGAGAGGTTTTACACAGCTGTACTACGTCCTTCTGTATCACTGTAGCACTATTCTAAACAGAAGGGAGAGGTTTTACACAGCTGTACTATGTCCTTCTGTATCACTGTTGCACTATTCTAAACAGAAGGGAGAGGTTTTACACAGCTGTACTATGTCCTCCTGTATCACTGTTGCACTATTCTAAACAGAAGGGAGAGGTTTTACACAGCTGTACTATGTCCTTCTGTATCACTGTAGCACTATTCTAAACAGAAGGGAGAGGTTTTACACAGCTGTACTACGTCCTTCTGTATCACTGTTGCACTATTCTAAACAGAAGGGAGAGGTTTTACACAGCTGTACTACGTCCTTCTGTATCACTGTTGCACTATTCTAAACAGAAGGGAGAGGTTTTACACAGCTGTACTACGTCCTTCTGTATCACTGTTGCACTATTCTAAACAGAAGGGAGAGGTTTTACACAGCTGTACTATGTCCTTCTGTATCACTGTTGCACTATTCTAAACAGAAGGGAGAGGTTTTACACAGCTGTATTACGTCCTTCTGTATCACTGTAGCACTATTCTAAACAGAAGGGAGAGGTTTTACACAGCTGTACTACATCCTTCTGTATCACTGTAGCAGTATTCTAAACAGAAGGGAGAGGTTTTACACAGCTGTACTTTGTCCTCCTGTATCACTGTTGCACTATTCTAAACAGAAGGGAGAGGTTTTACACAGCTGTACTATGTCCTTCTGTATCACTGTTGCACTATTCTAAACAGAAGGGAGAGGTTTTACACAGCTGTACTACGTCCTTCTGTATCACTGTTGCACTATTCTAAACAGAAGAGAGAGGTTTTACACACCTGTACTACGTCCTTCTGTATCACTGTTGCACTATTCTAAACAGAAGGGAGAGGTTTTACACACCTGTACTACGTCCTTCTGTATCACTGTTGCACTATTCTAAACAGAAGGGAGAGGTTTTACACAGCTGTATTATGTCCTTCTGTATCACTGTTGCACTATTCTAAACAGAAGGGAGAGGTTTTACACAGCTGTACTATGTCCTTCTGTATCACTGTTGCACTATTCTAAACAGAAGGGAGAGGTTTTACACAGCTGTACTACGTCCTTCTGTATCACTGTTGCACTATTCTAAACAGAAGGGAGAGGTTTTACACAGCTGTACTACGTCCTTCTGTATCACTGTTGCACTATTCTAAACAGAAGGGAGAGGTTTTACACAGCTGTACTACGTCCTTCTGTATCACTGTTGCACTATTCTAAACAGAAGGGAGAGGTTTTACACAGCTGTACTACGTCCTTCTGTATCACTGTAGCAGTATTCTAAACAGAAGGGAGAGGTTTTACACAGCTGTACTATGTCCTTCTGTATCACTGTTGCACTATTCTAAACAGAAGGGAGAGGTTTTACACAGCTGTACTACGTCCTTCTGTATCACAGTTGCACTATTCTAAACAGAAGGGAGAGGTTTTACACAGCTGTACTATGTCCTTCTGTATCACTGTTGCACTATTCTAAACAGAAGGGAGAGGTTTTACACAGCTGTACTACGTCCTTCTGTATCACTGTTGCACTATTCTAAACAGAAGGGAGAGGTTTTACACAGCTGTACTACGTCCTTCTGTATCACTGTAGCAGTATTCTAAACAGAAGGGAGAGGTTTTACACAGCTGTACTATGTCCTTCTGTATCACTGTTGCACTATTCTAAACAGAAGGGAGAGGTTTTACACAGCTGTACTATGTCCTTCTGTATCACTGTTGCACTATTCTAAACAGAAGGGAGAGGTTTTACACAGCTGTACTATGTCCTTCTGTATCACTGTAACACTATTCTAAACAGAAGGGAGAGGTTTTACACAGCTGTACTACGTCCTTCTGTATCACAGTTGCACTATTCTAAACAGAAGGGAGAGGTTTTACACAGCTGTACTACGTCCTTCTGTATCACTGTAGCACTATTCTAAACAGAAGGGAGAGGTTTTACACAGCTGTACTATGTCCTTCTGTATCACTGTTGCACTATTCTAAACAGAAGGAGAGGTTTTACACAGCTGTACTACGTCCTTCTGTATCACTGTAGCACTATTCTAAACAGAAGGGAGAGGTTTTACACAGCTGTACTACGTCCTTCTGTATCACTGTTGCACTATTCTAAACAGAAGGGAGAGGTTTTACACAGCTGTACTACGTCCTTCTGTATCACTGTTGCACTATTCTAAACAGAAGGGAGAGGTTTTACACAGCTGTACTACGTCCTTCTGTATCACTGTTGCACTATTCTAAACAGAAGGGAGAGGTTTTACACAGCTGTACTACGTCCTTCTGTATCACTGTTGCACTATTCTAAACAGAAGGGAGAGGTTTTACACAGCTGTACTATGTCCTTCTGTATCACTGTAGCACTATTCTAAACAGAAGGGAGAGGTTTTACACAGCTGTACTACGTCCTTCTGTATCACTGTAGCAGTATTCTAAACAGAAGGGAGAGGTTTTACACAGCTGTACTATGTTCTTCTGTATCACTGTAGCACTATTCTAAACAGAAGGGAGAGGTTTTACACAGCTGTACTATGTCCTTCTGTATCACTGTAGCACTATTCTAAACAGAAGGGAGAGGTTTTACACAGCTGTACTACGTCCTTCTGTATCACTGTAGCAGTATTCTAAACAGAAGGGAGAGGTTTTACACAGCTGTACTACGTCCTTCTGTATCACTGTTGCACTATTCAAAACAGAAGGGAGAGGTTTTACACAGCTGTACTACGTCCTTCTGTATCACTGTTGCACTATTCTAAACAGAAGGGAGAGGTTTTACACAGCTGTACTACGTCCTTCTGTATCACTGTTGCACTATTCAAAACAGAAGGAAGAGGTTTTACACAGCTGTACTACGTCCTTCTGTATCACTGTTGCACTATTCTAAACAGAAGGGAGAAGTTTTACACAGCTGTACTACGTCCTTCTGTATCACTGTTGCACTATTCTAAACAGAAGGGAGAGGTTTTACACAGCTGTACTATGTCCTTCTGTATCACTGTTGCACTATTCTAAACAGAAGGGAGAGGTTTTACACAGCTGTACTATGTCCTTCTGTATCACTGTTGCACTATTCTAAACAGAAAGGAGAGCAAAAAAGCTCCAGAAACAGAATGGGAGGTGGAACGCTGAATACAGCCCTCAACAAACCCATATAAAATGGTTTCAGCAAAACCTGCTCTGGCCCAAGAAACCATATCCAGCTTATAATGCTTAGTAAAGGTGTACACTGAAGACCAAGTAGCAGCTTCAAAGATGGAATTGGTGTTAGAAGAGGCAACAGCCCTAGTGGAATGAGCTCTAACAGAAGTAGACAGAGATTTGCCATGAAAAGTACAACAGAAGGAATGGCCTTGGATATTCAGGAGGAGATGGTGTGCTTAGAAACGGCCAAACCCAATGTTTTGGGATGAAAGGAAAAAAAGTTTGATTATACTTATGAATGGCCTTAGCTTTATCCAAACAGTACCTGAGTTGTCTGTGCAAATCCAAGGTATGCAGGACCCTCTCACTACCACACTGAGGAAAAGGGAAAAAGGAAGGAAGTTGTATTGACTGATTTAAGGACAACTCATTTACTACCCTGGGCATAAAAGAAGGATTAGTACAAAGTGAAAAAAAAAAAACAAAAAAGGAGGAATGGTCATAAGGGTCTGGAGCTCAGAAACCCTCCAAGCAGAAGTAAGAGCCAGCAACAACACAATCCTCCAGGTACAATGTTGCAAAGAAACAGAATCTGCAGGCACAAAAGGAGCTTGAGTCAATTTTTCCAAAACAAAATTAAGGTGCCAAGGAGGCGGAATAGGTTTTCCTGGAGGCCTAATAAGCAGGATGCCTTTAAGAAATTGTTTGACATCAAAATGAAAAGGTAAAGGAGTATTCAAGGGCAGACAAGCAGAAATGGCTGACAGATGGGCCTTTACAGAAGTATACGCCAGGCCAAACTTCAGCAACTAACACAAATAGGAGATGACCGAGGGATCTCCACTGAAAAAGGGTCCTGATTACGAGCATGGCACCAGACAGAAAAATTTTTTCATCTGGATATATATTTTCTGGTTGAGGGTTTTCTTGCCTCCTGTAAAACCCTCTGCACTTCCTCAGAAAAGGAGTGCTTGAAAGGGATCAAAACCCTATCACCCTCAGTGTCAGTTGAAAAGTGGACAAGTGAGGATGGATGAGAGACCCCTTGCCCTGTGTGAGTAGCTCCAACAGCTGAGGTAACCTGTGGTGATTGCCCCTGGCTAGATGCATTAAGAGGGGGAACCAATGCTGTTTTGGCCAAAAGGGAGTCACTACCAAGATTTCTAGGGAGTCCAGATGAATCTTCTGCAGTGTTCTTTGAAGTAGAGGAAGAGGATGGAAAACATAAGGAAAACATTAAAAAAATCTCCTTCCAAGGGAAAGAGATGGCATCCATCTTCCACACCAGATGGCGTGGCACTCTGGAAGAGAAAAGAAGAAGCTGCCTGTTCAGAGGGGAGGCAAAATGATCTACCAGAGGAATACCCCCACTGATGGACAATGTCCAGAAAAATGTGTCTGTGAAGCATCCATTCATGAGCCTGTGTTTTGGACCTGCTCAGAGAGTCTGCAACTAGACTGTGCTCTGAAGGAATGTATACTGTGTGAAGAATTAACTGATAACTGAGAGGCATATCCCAAGCCTGAAGAGCCATCCTGCAGAGCAGGTAAGATTTTGCGCCTCCCTGCTTGTTGACATACTACATCACTGTAGTGTTGTCTGTGTACACCTTCAAGGGTATTAACATATGAATAAAACTATACCAAAAAAAACCCAAATAATTCAAAACTGCTCAATGCACAAACTTTTTTTTACTTTACTAATCTGGTACCTCAGCCATTTGCTTTTACACGATCTCTTATTTCGTACACCTTCAAGGGCCTGGAGAGAACATGGAGGTGAGAAGCTTGAAGGGCCAGGCTCTCATCTCTTTGATGTTGATATGATATGAGGTCTGATGGGGTGGGCACAGACAATGACCTTTCAAGTGACCAAAGGAAGCCCCCTACCATATGTTTGAGGCATCAGTGAACAGTTCTTGAGAAGGGACTGGCCTGGGTTGAGAACAAACTGTTGTATCCACCACTCAAATTCCTTCTTTAGACAGGGAAGGAGAGGTGCACTGAAATCCAGAGGGTGACAATGCTGCAGCCAAACTGACTTGAGGTACCACTGAAGATTCTGCATATTGGCAAAAGGAAGCACTGAAATGGAAGAGGCATGAATCCCAGGGCCTGAAGAACCTCCCTGGCTGGCATGGCAGTCAGAGGAAGAAGAGACTGAAAAAAGGTTGTCAATGACAATATCTTTCGAGGTGGAAGAGAGGCCAGCATTGGCACTGTCTGAATCCTGCATCTCAGATACACAAGATCCTGAGAGGAAGTTAAGACTGACTTTTGGAAGTTAACAGTGAACCCCAGACTTTGAAAAAGAGAGATGATGAACTCTAGATCCAGTAACAGACAACAATTATTTGAAGCAACAAGTTGTGCAGATAAGAAAAAATCTGAATGCCTTGGAGCCTGCAGAAAGCAATCACATGAGCTAGGCAATTTGTGAATACCCTTAGGCAGTAGAAAGACCAAAGGGCAAAGCAGAGCACTGAAAATGAAAGGAAGGCACAGAGAAACTTAAAAACTTCCTGAAGAGAAGGTGAATAGGGATATGAAGTTAAGCATCTTTCAGATCCAAGGACACCAGAAAAGCTTGCAGTAGTAAAAGAGGAAACAGGGTTTGAAGAGTAAGCATTCAAAAAGAAGAGGCCTTGCGAAAGGTGTTGAACCAGGAGAGATCCAGAGTAGGTCTCCAAGTGCCCTGCTTTTAAAGAACCAGGAACATCCTGGAATAAATACCCTTTCTTACTTGAGAAGGGGGGACAGGCTGAATGGTTCTTTAGTTCATCGGGAACCCTAGAATCTCCAGGAAATGAGGAAGTTGTTCTAGATGATGTTGAGGAATCCCTGAAAAAGGAGGGAGAGATTTCCAAACTATGAAGTAACCCCAACGGATGATGGAAAGAACCCAAAACTCTGAAGTGGAAGACTTAGGGAGAGCAGAAGGAACAAAGGAACCTAATCTAAAAGAAGGGGGGGGGGTAAACTGTCAAAAAGAAGCAGGATTATCCGATAAAGGAGGCTGGTGGGTTACAGAAATCTGAGAAGCCTTATCAGACGGAGCCCGCCTACCACCCTTCCTGCCCTTGGAGGCCTGGCAGAGTTGCCTGCGAACAAAAGCAGATCTAGAATAATTATTCCTCTGGAACTTAGGGATAAAAAGGGAGTCAAAATATGTTTAACATCCTGCAAGGGTTTGTCTTTCTCTTGAAGAGACGTAAACATGTCAGCAGCAGCAGCAGTCACAAAATGATGAGTATTATCCAAAGGAGCATCCAACAACTTGGCCTTAATGTCCTCAGATGAGACTGGAGAATAAGCCAGGAATACGAACCCAGAAGCCGCAGCCCTAGAAGAGACATCAGCAGCATCATAGCTGCACCTAATAGAGTGGTGAGCCACTTGAGAAGCAGAACCTCAAAAAGATAAGGCAGAGGATTTGCCTTCAGAATCAGGGAGGACAGAAATAAGTTGAAAAGCCTGAACAGTCAATACCAGAGCATACCTGGTCATATGTGTCTAGTAATTAACAGTCCTAAAGGCCAAAGTAGAAGCAGTGTAAACTTTCTTACCAATCCTCTTCATGGCCCTACTATCCTTACCAGAAAGCAAAAGTTTGCTAGAGGGCAAAAGCTTATAAGGTTTGGCAGAAGGACTGACACCACAGCAGGATCAGCAGAAGGACATTTAAATAAAATTCACAATCCTTAGTAACCTTATAGAACCTGTTAGGTTTTTTAAGAGCAAGTGGCTAAGAATCAGGAAACTTGGAAGCAGCAATAAAAGTATATAACACTGCAGCCAACACCGCAGGAATTGCCGATAGCTTAGAAGTATCCACTTGAATATCAGACACTTGAGAAGAATTCCACTTAAAGTATTCCATCATCCTAGCAATTGTGTCCCCAAAAGACAATCCTTTAAAAGGAGTATCAGGGATAACAGACTCCTCCTTATCAGAACCATAAGCCAAAGACATCTGTGAAGAATAGGATAATGACCCCTCATCAGACACTGAATTCTCATCTGAAAAATCCAGTTCCCTAACCTGTTTAGAATGGGTACAGGTCCAAGGAGGAGCAGGTACCAAAACACCTTGAGGAGGGTTTAGAGCCATCAAGGTACAAAACAAGCCCTGAGAAAACTCTTGCCATTTCCTCTGAGGAGTCTTTTGACAGACCGAAACAAACTTCATTTTTTGTCTTTCCTTGGAAGGGACATCAGCCCTAACAGATACCAGAGGTTTTGACCCTTGGCAAGATATAATAAGAGAGCCCAGAACCTCCTCCTTGACCAATACCTGTGGAATCCCTCTAGGACCCTCCAAGATAATCAGCTGTGGCTCACCCTCCATGTCTGGAGCCGATGCCTGGAAAGACTCTGAGGATGTGTGAAAAGATGGATCTATGCCAGCCCACGATAGGGTCATGGAAGAGGAATCCAATGTAGACAACAACCTACAGAGCTATTACCGAGGCAGGACAGAGACTTCTTGATCTTCTTCTTACCTAGCGGGAGTATCTCAGGGTTAAAGGATTCTGCCACGGTACCCTGGGCTAACTGTTTAAGCCATTGTTTTCAAGGTAAATGGCCAAGGAAGACAGATTTCTTCTGAGTGTCTTAGGCACAAATGTCTTACAGATACTACAAGAAGTATGGTCGTAGGAAGCACCCAAACAAAAAAAAAAAAACTGTTTGTGATGATCTTATAGGGAATCTGCCTCCCACACTGACATTTTCCCTTCTTGGATGACATGAACTATAAGTAGCAAAATAAAATTCAAGACCAAGATTAAAAAAAAAAAAAAAAAACAACCCCAATGGAGCACTTATCTGGTGGCTAAGTATTCAGTACAGCAACAAGGCATTCAAACCAACTAGCAATAATGGCATTTGAACTGGTGGCAAAGAAGTTCTAGGTAGTTGTGTCTGTATGTCCCTTTTATGCCATACATTCTGTACGGGGAGCATAATTGTGATGTACTATTTATATAAGATCATTAGGCTTTTGTATACTGGTTGAGCATTGGGCTGCCCTGGGTGGATGATCCCTTCTATATTCCTGTTGCAGTGTTCTAAACAGAAGGACATCACTAAGTGTGTACTTATACAAATGAAGCAGTCAAACATTGATTTTAATGGTCAATTATTCCACTGTATGCAAACAGAATGATTTATTTAAGCAAAGTACTGTTTTAGCCATCTGTATGAGGTCATGAAGCCAACCATAATTCCCTGAATCAAGCCACAGTGAAAGTTAATACAGTGGCTGACTCTAAAAGGTGGGTCGGACATTTTTGAAAATACCACACCTATACAGTTTAGCCAGCCTCCTCCTGTCTGACAGAGTGCTGTCTGAAAAATGTCTTAACATCAGAGTGATGTGGTTGCATAAACTGAGCAAACATTTAAGGGGATGCAATCCAGTTTACTTTAATCGAGTATCTAACAAGTTTCCTGTTGAATTCAGGGATACTAGTTATGCATTAATTCTTAAAATATATCAGTCTACTTTAATAGAAGCTGGTGCAAACAGTTACTTACGAAGCTATGAAGAGGGGCTACTTAATTAAGGAACACACAATCAAAACCAGAGCTAACAGACCAGACTTCCCGAGCAAGTAAGTGACCTCAAAGAGGTGGTACAAACTAACACTAAATATTTTGAGAAAAAATATCACAATAAGGAACAATGTATCACCAAGTTCATATGAAAACTCTTGAGACAATACCGGCAACTGTAATATCCTTATAGTAGTAACAGGTTTTCTCAGTCACTACTCTGAGTTAATATTGAGTGTCAATAAATTAAGTAAGGTGCTTACATGTTTAGCTTTGTTTTTTAAACGGTGCATATTTGAATGTTTATTTCATTAATTTAGCATGTAGATAGACTGGAACATAAAAGACATGTTTCAATTATTGACTAATAACATAAACATGCCAATCACAATAAATGCATTAACTTTGCTAAAAAAACAACAGTGAGACAAGCTAACTATACAGCATGCCATTCGTCATACCTGTTCAACTTATTAGTGCAATAAATCTGACAAAGCCAAACATAATGGGGGGACAAGGGCAAAAAACAGATTGTGCATATTGCTCATAAATATAGTTGCTAGAACAACAGGTTTTGTGTTAGCGTGAAGTTTTTGAAAGATATAAAGTCTGAAACTCAAATGTATGTCCTTATTTAGTGACTTTAATCCTCAAACATTTGCCAGAGATTCACAGATTTTTATGAGGAAAAGACCAAAAATATGAGGCAAAAATATTGACATTCTGCAAAAATCTGGACAGCTGAGAGGTATGCGATTCTTTTCGGCTGAAGTGATTTCAGTCTACCATCTTACTTCTTGGTTTTTCTTTCAGTCCATATACTTTCAGTTCATCATTCTGATCAGAAGATCTTGTCTATATTCATTGTATTAGATTACAGTGAAGAGAGTAATAATTAGGCACAGTCGTGTGAAGTGATGTGTGATGTCACTGACTATGTAATATATTCATTGTATTAGATTACAGTGAAGAGAGTAATAATTAGGCACAGTCGTGTGAAGTGATGTGTGATGTCACTGACTATGTAATATATTCATTGTATTAGATTACAGTGAAGAGAGTAATAATTAGGCACAGTCGTGTGAAGTGATGTGTGATGTCACTGACTATGTAATATATTCATTGTATTAGATTACAGTGAAGAGAGTAATAATTGGGCACAGTCGTGTGAAGTGATGTGTGATGTCACTGACTATGTAATATATTCATTGTATTAGATTACAGTGAAGAGAGTAATAATTAGGCACAGTCGTGTGAAGTGATGTGTGATGTCACTGACTATGTAATATATTCATTGTATTAGATTACAGTGAAGAGAGTAATAATTGGGCACAGTCGTGTGAAGTGATGTGTGATGTCACTGACTATGTAATATATTCATTGTATTAGATTACAGTGAAGAGAGTAATAATTAGGCACAGTCGTGTGAAGTGATGTGTGATGTCACTGACTATGTAACTGCATCAGTGAAGCAGCATTTACTTATCAAAGGAAAAGGCACACCTGCAGCCTTGACATAAAGATACCTGTCACATGAAGTGATCAACATAATATTCCAAGGCCCAGGCTGAAGTCAGTGAAGGCTTGGTATGCACTTTAGAGTGCGTCATGCTTTAGTCCAGTTTGCCAGGCATAACCCTGAGGAGTGGAGAAACTTTGCTTGCATTCTGAGTTTTAATTTACTACCCCTACTTGTGATGGGCAGTTTCTCATAAACAGAAACTTACAAACATGTTTTTTTGACCAAGAGCTGGCTCTGAGTGAAAGACCACAATCTATCCTATTCAAGGGATAGGCAATGATGCACTCTCATGGATGATTTATCATCAAATTGGAAAATCTAATTTTTAGATGTTTGTAGACTTCATATGTTGGTGGTTGAAGTGGCTATAATTACAGGCAGTGAATATTCTGATGTGCATATTACTTCTCTTTAACTTAATGCCTGTTTTGTAAGGGAAGGTTGGCTACCTTTTCAGAGATGTTTAATGCTGCATAAGTTTTGACTACCATGTTTAGTACTTGTGCTGTGAGGGTCAAGCCTGGTTCTGCCCCATCCTTTATGCCCTATAAAAATTTGTGCCATTCAAATGGTTCTACCACTGAGTATAAAAAATGTCCAGACTGTTAGAGTTAGACAGAGGTGTTTTTGTTTGCCAAACAGTACTGCTTCTATTTTTGTGTAAAATGGCATTTAAGTTAAACTGTTTTAACCATTCAAAGAATTCTGTCAGTGTTAAACTGAATGTATTTTGGTCAGATCACCAAACGCTCATATGATCTACATAAACTAATGAGTCTATATCAGGGAGGCTGCAGGTAATACTTGTGATGAAAACAGGACAAAACAGGAGTCAAAGGACTAATTTTAAGGTACTCCTACAAGAGGTTTTATAAAGGTACTCCTGAACCACTGTTGTGCTGTATCATTTAGATTATACAGGCATATCTCTTTCAGGAATCTTTGAAGACACAAGGATCCAAAGTCTTTTTTGAAGTAATTCAGAAAACTTCAGGTTACGTCTTCTGAACCGAGTGCTTTAGACTTGCCGTTTGCTAGTTATAGTTTTGACACAGTCATACAGTGTCATCTCCAAAAACCTGGCAGATTTTTAAGTGTCCATATTTCCTAGTGTGTTTTTCCAGTTGTATACAGGCAGCTTTCTTAAACACTTTTAAAAGGGGAGATGACAGAGACTGTCCTTCTTGATTTCAGTAGGACTTTGGACCTTGCTATCAAAGCAGAATGCTTGTCGATGCCTCCCATGACTCAGGGAAGGCCATGGCACAAATATATATTATTAATGTGTATCACAGCAAGGACATTTAGGTGTCACATGCTATAATGGGTTTAGGGTTTAAGGGAAATCATGCCTGTTAAACCTGGTGGACATCATTGAGACAGTCACCAAAGCCCTGGTCGAGGAGAAATATGTGCATACAGCCTACCTAGACTTAGCCAAGGCTTTTGACACTATACTCCACTCAGGCATCATTGACAAACTCACCAAGCTAGGTATCAACCCTTATATCATTAGATGAGGTCACTAACTGGCTCACTCATAAAACACACATAGTCAAAATAGGGGAATCCACCTCCAATAGCGGACCTGTAACCAGTGGTGTTCCACAAGGATCAGTCTTGGCACCCCTACTGTTTGGAATATATATTCTCCTAAGTACAAGCAAAAACTAAAAGTCTGTGGCTGACAAAGTTTGCTGATGACTGCAAACTGGGAGCAGTCATAGAATCTCCAAATGATGTCAACATCCTACAAGAGGGTCTTACACAAACAAATGGTTGGTGCCAAAGTCGTGGCCTTAAACTCAATGCAAAAAACTGTATTATCATCACTTTTGGTAAGAGAGTTTTCCTGCTAACTACCACATCAATAGCAACACCCTAAGTATGCACTCAGTGGTGAGAGACCTGGGCACACAGGTCAACAGCAATCTTATCTTTGATCACCATGTCTCCACAGTGGTAAGAAGGAACACTCAATATTACTTATCTCATAAGTAAGGGCATTGCCTTCAGAAAAAAATAAGTTAGAGCCTCCCTGTACTCTTCCCTCATCAGGCCAATAGCTGAGTACAACACCCCTTTTTGTATGTACCTCCCAAGCACTTGCAGCAATTGGAGAAACCACAAAGGTTCCTCATAAGGAAAATGTAAGGTCTTCAGCATCTGTCCTATGTGGATTGCCTGAAATGACTGTCACTTTATTTTTTCTTTCATACAGACTACTCAGAGGCAATCTCTGCCTTGCATTATCTCTGACCCTGCTTTATTGGAAATGCTGCATATCTAGTCAAATGATACACAGGTTACTCGCTCTAAAGACCTTAACCTGGTATGTGACATTAATAGAACCTGCTGTAGGGACAGATTTGTCTCCCAGAGGTTATCACACCTTTGGAACAGACTCCCACATTATGTCAAACAGAGCACCTCATTGGCCCTCTTCAGACGCAATCTGGACTATTGGATGGGTAACTGTAAATTCACCCTGGGGTTTCCATCTATGTCACTCTTGGACACGGGAATTAGGTACTGATTGTGGAAATAATGGTAGAACTTGACTAGGCTTGTAAGGACCTTAGGTCCATTATCCTAGTAACTTCCTATGATCCTATGATCCATGAGCCTTCCCTACTATAATTGGGAATATCTTTAAATGAATGACTGGTATCACAGTATCACTAGCTAAAACTTGAATTTAGTGGTGCAGAGAAACTATGTCGAGACCTCAGCAAGCCCATTTTTGATGCAATCTGTTGTCTCTTCTGTGGGAAATGAGTCCAGGTGGGTCTTGATCTTCCCTCCCAAATGATTAATTTCTTGACCATGTAGCTCGCCTACAATTACAGTAATGCTGTATCTATGCCTGTTCCATGCTTCAAAAACGTTTTTAAGCATAGTGGTAATCCAAGGTGCAGGTTGTTCTTTTATCTCATAGGTTCTATGATAGTATTTACCTTGCAGAAATATTTAGTAATTATACAGTCAAAACATTCTACCCGCCACTGGCATGCACTGCATTCAGTTTTGAGGAAAATTCCAATATATCCCATCAATCATAACAGCATTTTATTAATTTTAAACAGCAGTCAAAGTCAAACAACAGTTATGTTACAAAGAAACAACAATAAAACAAGCCAACAATTGAACAACTGAATTATTATAGGTGTGTGCACACCTACTAGTACTGAACTGCATATGTCACAAGAAGAGTGATAATTTAAGTAAATGTATTTCCATCAACACTTTTTCACTGGCTACGTCATAAAAAGCTGATTTACAGGATAACTCAGATGCAGTCATATTTGCAGATATAATTAGTTTAATTTTCCTCACAGATTAGGATAAACATTGATAAGTTGCTGAAATATTTTAGATTATTTAATAAAACTCATTGGCTTCTTGAAAGATTGTTTACAATTATTAAGAAGATACACAGTTTCTCTCTATACACAAAAATTTCATAAATGAAGAATAGATATGAACTGTGATAAAAATCTCCTTTGTGACCTCAGTTGTTTTAATATTTTGAAGACAAAGGTTACATTTTCCGTTTTTTAAATTCATACCTCATCAGTGAGTTTGGCAGTCTCAATGAAATGCAGGTTAGTACTGTTTCCAAACACTTTGGAAATTATGCCCACATGTATTCTCATCAAACCAGCCAAAACATAGAAATGCATTTTCTTCTTTATAATTTAAACCATGCCCAACTGCTAATATATCAGGTTTTTGAATTGCTAGATCTGCCACAAGGCCCTACTCCTACAAGTTTTTTTTAGAATTTTGTCATTGTATAATGTAAGCACATTTGACAGGAAGAACCTTGCTGTGTATTACCTTTAATCAGTCAAATGCATGTCTGTTCTGTGATTGGAAGTCTCTGTGAAATAGTCAATAGACTCTAAAGACCTCTTACTAAGTTGGTCATTGTTCTCTTTTTCTTGACCAGTAGACTATACTGCATATGCCAGTTATTTAGCCTTAGGAAATGACAGAACATCTGTTTTACCTTGTATCTCCTTGTTAATTGCTTTGTACTGGCTATAAACTGATTGCTCTCAGTTATAATTTGACCAAAACAAAATTAAGTGCAAGAATCCTTTCCAAAACACAAGTATGCATAATTCCCCAATATGCTAAAATCCTTCTAGGAGAAGATATACAGTCTAATCATGGCCCCACCCACCTATCATAATGAACACATAGATAATTCTCTCCCACACACTTCTGTAACCCAACAATGGCCAGTCCCCAACCGTGGTGATCTAATTTTTGCTACAATAAATGTTAGCAGCATAAGAAATAAAACTGCTGAATTACATGCCAGTAATATCCAACATAAGCTTGATGTTCTCACTGTATATGAAATTTGGCATAAACAACTCCAAAATTATGCCTCCTGGTTATAATATCATCTGTAATAACCATATAAGGAGGAAAGGAGGTGGCATTGCTTTAATATTTCGCAGCACCTACTTCATTTCCCCTTGCAACAAACCGATACCAAACTTCAGTACAGCAGAGCTTCTTACTGCATTGCTCAAAATGTTGTTTGTCTTTTGGCTTTTCCTGGTTAGGGGTCGCCACAGCGGAACTCCGGTCTGCTAATGATTGGCAGTCGATTTTTATGGTGTCGAGTTGTCAGCCCAATGCCCAATTCAGCGAAGGCACACCCATTCACACATGTCTTACGGCGGCCACTCGACCGTGGGGAGGACATGCAGACTCCACACAGAAGGCACTCCAGCCGAGAATTGAACAAGAGAACCTCTTGCTGTGAGGCAACAACGCTATCACTGTACCACCGCGGCTTGTCATTGAAACAAATATATATTGTTGTCCTTTACATCCCTCCTGGCAGTATAACAGCTATACTGGAAGACATACTACTTTGGATATCCATACCATTTCCAGCGAAATAATATCACTAGGTGATGTAAATGTAAGTTGGTTGGACATAAACTCTAACTCCCTTACGTCTACCATGAACTTATATGGTTTCCCACAATAAATTAATAGCCCCACACATTATAACAAGATATCAAGTTCCCTATTAGACTGGATCCTAGTATCAGATCCCAGCATATACACCACCTCAGGTATAATGTCAGACTCTCTCAGTGATCATCTCCCAATCTACAAGACCAGGCATCTCACAGATCTGCTTAAACAGCATATTTTAACACGGAACCTTTCCAGGTTTAACCCAGAAATGTTCATTACAACACTATTATCTATTAACTGGAATTCCTAAAAATGCTCCCCTTAGACAATGCAGTAAATTAATTCAGTACAACTTTCTAAATATTTTAAATAGCCTTGTACCTCTTAGAAGGAAAAGACTAGAAACAATAATGCAGTTTGGCTATCCCAAATGGTACTCCCAGTTATCACTGGTGTACCATAAGGCTCTATACTTGATCCCCTCCTCTTTAACATTTTTACCAACACCCTCTATACATCCACACAACAGGCCACCCTAATACAGTACACAGATAATTCCACTCTCATTCGCACATCTAATAACATGGTACACCTCCAAAACATTACTCAGAAAGCTTTAACAGCCACTGAAACATAGTTTCATGACTCATAACTCATGATCACCCCAAAAAAGACCAAACTACTACTTTTTTCCCCCAAATCCCTCTCTCGTGATAAAACAAAATTTGAAGTCCTCTCTCTTGATAATACAACCACTGAAGTCAACTCTCATATTAAATTATTAGGACTGATAGTGGATGATAATCAAACATTCAACCTGCATATACAAAACTGCATAAGAAAATCACATCACAAAGTAGGAATGCTTTTAAGAGCCAAAAACTTTGTCACCAACACAACTAAAACTATACTTGCCACTACTTATCTCCTCTGCACCCTTCTTTATGGTGCTCCCTTCCTTACTAACCTCCACACTTCACAAAAATTAAAACTTGAACAATGCTACATCAAAGTTGCTCAATTTTCAGCAAAGAACCCTTTCAGAACCCACCAGTGTTTAACACTAAACAGCCTAAATTGGTTAGAACTGCCTCATTAAATATCATATACACAGCTTCTTACCACCTATAAAATTATCCAGCATCTACCTATCCAGTATTAAAAAACATTTTACACAACTATGTTCCCAGTCAGTCATTATGATCCAGTGACCAAAAACTCCTGTCTGTCTAAGAAGCTATTAAATCTGCTGGACATTGTCTGTACATGTACAAGGATGTTAAGGACACAGAGGTTCCTCACTAAAAGAATACAGGGCATAAGTAATATGTCCGATGCAGACCAACTCAAGGCCCTATCCCTGCATTCTGTGTCCTACAGGCTTTTGAGGAGTGATCTATGCCTGGCATACAGGGCATTGTCGTGCCCCACTCTGATGAACCTTCTGCATATCCACAAAACAAACAGTACCAGAATTACCTGTTAAACCTTGCCTGTGATATAAATAGGACCTGCTGGAGAGATAGGTATGTATCTTAGACTACCCCATCTATGGAACAGGCTCCCCATCCATGTGAAGCAGAGTTTCTCCCCAATCCAATTCAAGTGCAACTTGGACAATTGGATAGGAAACCAGAAATTCATCCCTGGTTTGGCACCTATGTCTCTGATGTAAGCAGGTAACCTGTAAATGGTTCATCTCTCAGGCCCATGTTTACACTTATCAAGGGTGTCAGAGATTTGGAAAGCATTGCTAGGCTTAAAAAGGCCCGTGTGATCATTAGCCTAATAAATACCTATGAACCTATGAGTGCACCACTGCATATACTATATGGGCTAGTACATGCCATGAAGACATTACTGCAGACAAAATCTACATTTGCACTTGTATGTTCAATTAACATATCACTGCATACCCCATCTGGACAGGTACATACTATAAAAGCATCACAGCATACACCATATGGTACACACTATGAAAGCACCTCCACATATACTATCTGTACTAGTATATACTATTAATGCATCACTGCACACACTATATTCACTGGTACATATTATGAACACATTGCTGCACACAAAATCTGCATTAGTACATACTATGAATATATCATTGCATGACCATCTGCACTAGTTCATATGAATGCACCACTGAATACACCATGTGTACTAGTATGCACTACAAATACATCACCTCATACACCATGTGCACTACTAAAGTACTATGAACACTGTGACACCCCAACACTGGCCCAGTAATCAAGGAGCCTCAATCCTCATCACTGGCGACAGTGGGGGATGTACACATTGGGAGAATGACAAGTACACACACAGTAAAGTGCAATTTTCCTTAAGAGCACACAGATACTACAGTCAGTCTGGGGTTGGTTTCTCCCTCTTTCTCCATATCCCCAGTAAGACTCCCCATTGGCACAGCTATAGAGATGAGATCTCGGCTGAGTGGCCAAGCCAAGAACTCCAGCACCCTCTCTGTCCAATCAGTGCTTCATGTCCCTTCTCAAGTATCTGACACACAAACTCTTTGAGATTTGATTTACACACACACACACTCCTGGGAAAGGCTGACAGCCTGGCACAGGTTTTACTAGCTATGGCCTCTTTTGCCCAGACTATAAGGTAGTTATTACTGCCACCAGCCAACTCTTTATCAGCCACTTTAAAGACCTTAATAAAGTGTGCCCAAGCTTACTGTGTAACGTTAATATTAATCCAAAGGGTAGTTTGACCAAGAGCAAGGCTATTAGGAGTGGTCCACATAGTGTCACCAAATAAATATGCAAGTACTCTCAGAACATAAATATGTCTCTACACAGATCAGCCACAATGAAAGGTGCAAATTATTTATTTATTTACTTATTTTACATTTGTTTACTGGGATAGTCCAACTGGATACATGTCCATTTTCAGCAGAGGCCAGGAAGAAAAGCTCCACAACGACAAACTTACATAGATTACACAGAAGTTAGCAAACAATTATAAAAACAAAGTAATTATATACAATGGGTTAGTAGTGTTCCCTAGTAGGGACTCACAATTGTCATGGACAGACAATTGAAAGTACGAGACATCAGATTGGAAGCAGAGCTTGGTGATGTAGTTACAAGTTATAATTGCAGAATATGCCTTTGGTTTATAACTTAATCAGGGTTGGTACATGGGCATAGCCAATTCACTTTGAGATACTGTTTGAGGTTTTTTTGAAGAGACTTTTGGAGGATTGTAGGGTTATATAGTTTGACAATGAAATCCAGGTTTTGCCAGTGAAGTTGGCAAACAGGGATTCACCAGCAGAGTTATTAGCTTTGTGGGTTTGGACCAGTAGTTTTAATAATAAATAATAAAAGAACAAGAAAATGCTCAGTAAATAATCACAGTTACATCAGAGTTCAAAATCACAGGAAATACTTAAAACATTACAGGACAGTCTCAAATAAATAAAGAAAACATCTAAACTATACTTCACTATATTCCTGTATGTATCTAAGAGAAATTACTGTACCCTAGTTAACTTACTTACAGAACAGCAAGCAGGCAGATGTGGTGAGTGGATGTTCTTGTCAGGTCAAAGACAAAATACAGAATGCACTACCTCTCTTAAATTAATATCTCAAATATTGCTGCTGGGATACTTGCAGCATGACATCACTTCTTGTCATCAGACTATCCCAGGTGACCCCCCCCCCCACTGCAGCTAGTAGCATTTAGCATCTCTCTGTGAAAATACATAAACAAGGACTTCTCTTAGATCTAAGGTAAATGGTGTAAGTCGTAAAATAATTTACATTCCTCCACATTTAAAGACAATACAAAAAACTTCTAGTTCCAGACATTATGCCTTCTGTTGCACTGAAACTGAAAGATAACATGTCTTTTGTTTATGGCCCACTTCTTGTGTTGCAGTTTCCATTATTAAAAATATATACATCTAAACAGTTACAATAGTGCATATACACTTCTGCTCAGTACTTAACAAAATATCTCTTCAGCACACCTCTGTACAAACCATCTTATATGACATACAGTTCTAATACATTTGTAACACAAGCGTATGAATCATGTTGACATTCACAAATGACATATAATTATTTACAAAATTCCAGACAGCTGTGCTGGCAGTATCTCCCTTTTGTTACACTTCTATATAAATCATGTTAATATTCACAAATGGCATATAATTATTTACAAAATGCCAGATAGCTGGGCTGAAAGTATCTCCTTTTGTCACAAAGACATCACTGCATACACCATGTGCTCCAGTACGTGCTATGACTACATTACTGAATACATCATGTACACAAGTATGTACTAGAATACATTACTGAATACACCACGTGCACCAGTACATACTATGAATACATTACTGAATACACCATGTGCACCAGTAAATACTATGAATACATTATTGAATACACCATGCACACTAGTACGTACTATGAATACATTACTGAATACACCATGTGCACTAGTACATGCTAAGAATACTTTACTGAATACACAATGTGCACCAGTATGTACTATGAATACATAACTGAATACACCATGTGCACCAGTATGTACTATGAATACATAACTGAATACACCATGTGCACCAGTATGTACTATGAATACATAACTGAATACATCATGTGCACCAGTGAGTGCTATGAATACATAACTGAATACACCATGCGCACCAGTATGTACTATGAATACATTACTGAATACACTATGTGCACCAGCACGTACTATGAATACATTACTGAATACACCATGTGCACTAGTAAGTACTATGAATACATTACTGAATACACCATGCGCACCAGTACGTACTATGAATACATTACTGAATACACTATGCACACCAGTACGTACTATAAATACATTACTGAATACACCATGTGCACCAGTACGTACTATGAATACATTACTGAATACACCATGTGCACCAGCACATACTATGAATACATTAGTGAATACAACATGCGCACCAGTACATACTATGAATACATTACTGGAAGGGAAGACATCAGGGTTATCATGTACAGTCCTGTTTGATTTGGAACGTGATCACTATTGCGTTTAAGGATGGCAAGAACCTTTAATTGTGTCTGCTTAAAGGTGCATGTGGCTAGACATCTTATGTTTCCTGTGATCACTTGCCACGTATTGTTATCTTCATCCTCCTTTCTTACAAATTTCTATTCCAAGGCTAGGTCAATGTTCAAATTTACTTGCAGTCTCTTAGTGTAACCCAGCCATGAATGACATAAACAAGTATAATTGCCTGTTCTGGTTGCATGTTACTTGGGTAGAATTGTTCACTTCATATTTATTTTGATTCTACTATCATTCTGGTATCTAGGCTATATTACTTATATATATATATATATATATATATATATATATATATATATATATATATATATATATATATATATATATATAAACAAAGAGTTAGAAGGTCACACTGAAAAACCAATGAGAAAAAAAAACTAAATGAAAACTCCAGCCAAGCTAGAACTTTCAAAGAGTGACCTCCCAAACCTCCTGTAACAGAGGCCCATGGGATATATGCAAATGACCCTTATGAACATCAGGTGTTTCAGCTATATGGCGATTCTGAATGCCCATGACTTTTATGTTTGAAGTCATTTTAATGGACAATTTCAGGCCAATAAAGCCAAACCCCACTAGCTATGGATATGCATATTTCGGCCTTGTTATGACCTCTTCAGCATAGCATAAGCAGAGTGTTTAACTAAGCTTAAGAAACACGAGGTTGTTATACCCGGCTGATGTCCATTTTCATTAGGGTGATTGCAAAATATCCCAAATAACAAATTAAAACAAATAAAAACAAAGAGTATAGCTGAAACACCTGATGTTCATAAGGGTCATTTGCATATATCCCATGGGCCTCTGTTACAGGAGGTTTGGGAGGTCACTCTTTGAAAGTTCTAGCTTGGCTGGAGTTTTCATTTAGTTTTTTTTCTCATATATATATATATATATATATATATATATATATATATATATATATATATATATATATATATATATATATATATATATATATATATATATATATATACATAGACAGAAACAGTGACAGACGACTCATTTTAGTAGATTCCTTTACCACTATTTCACAATTTAAGCTGATATTTTGTTTTATGTTTAATACATTTTATGACTTATTGGAATACACAAATATATTTGTAGACAAAGATTTGCTTGCGTCTACAGTTTTAACTTGGCACTTTGATTTCTATGTTGTACTGCATCGCTGTTGTGCATTACCACCTATGCATTTATTACTGATGTATTGCTGCTGTACATTACCACCTATGCATTTATTACTGACGTATTGCTGCCGTACATTACCACCTATGCATTTATTACTGACGTATTGCTGCCGTACATTACCACCTATGCATTTAT
Organism: Protopterus annectens; assembly: GCF_019279795.1. NCBI lineage: Eukaryota > Metazoa > Chordata > Ceratodontiformes > Protopteridae > Protopterus > Protopterus annectens. The sequence goes on along the minus strand of NC_056725.1, from coordinate 602,333,927 downwards.
TACTGACGTATTGCTGCCGTACATTACCATCTATGGATTTATTACTGACGTATTGCTGTCGTACATTACCACCTATGGATTTATTACTGACGTATTGCTGTCGTACATTACCACCTATGCATTTATTACTGATGTAGTGCTGCCGTACATTACCACCTATGCATTTATTACTGACGTATTGCTGCCGTACATTACCACCTATGGATTTATTACTGACGTATTGCTGCCGTACATTACCACCTATGGATTTATTACTGACGTATTGCTGTCGTACATTACCACCTATGCATTTATTACTGACGTATTGATTATCTGTCTTTGGCCTGAACCATGACTGAAAAGGGTTCAGGGAACAGCCCTCTCACTTAGCTTAAAAAACAATCATAACAAAAAAACAACAAAGCACATTATGAATGCACCAGGGCTTCCAAGATCACTTGGTTGCACGGAAAAGTTCACTATTACCATTGTCACAACAGAAGTCTTTGTAAACTGGACTGTACTTGAGGTAAAGGATTTCTATGTCAAATGAAATGCAACAGGAAATGTAGCGTCACCAGTGGTTTTAAGAAGGATAAAAGCAGACGCTATTACCTGCCAGTAGGCCACAAAATGAGCCATAGCAAGTAACCCATTTAGTAGTGGGAAGATTGCAATTAAAAGTCATGTAATCCACCAGGAACTGGCCTGGATGTAGACCCATGAGGGAATACGCTACTTGGATCACACAGACGAGACATCAGGCTGCTCCATCAGATTCCACTTATAAATGGATTGAGAGACTACCGTTTGGAAGCTGGGAAGCACTGCAGTTGAGCTTGCCTGAGAGTGTATCAGCTACATTCAAGTCCAAGTGTATTTAATGTTTATTACCCAAGCAGTTTACTTCAAAACCTATCACTTTCACTGTGGACAGACAATTAAATAGAAAGAAGTGACTCTTTCAGAAGGTTGGAATGTCTAATACTGTGGAGTGGAGTGAATAAATGGTCACCCCAGTTTTAGTGCGTTGTCTAAGACATGCTGTTATGGCTGAAAAAGTACAAAGAAGGCAGATGCATGTGTGAGCAATTTATCATTATGGTATATCTATACCTCTTAGTTTTGGACACCATGTGCACGTAAATAGGCATATTCTTGTATATAAGATGGACTCTCTACCTTTATAGGTCTGTGGGAACACACTATATAATGTTTGCTAATTCTAGCCAATGGAACCAAGAGAAAAGTTAATGTTTTTTTTTTATTCAAAATGTGTCATTTAACTGTTTCATTTGTAAGCAGTACATCATCTTTGTTGAGTCCAGACTGGTTTAATAAGACTTATAGCATCACTTTTATTTTTTTTCTAGGAGGTAATAACCTGAACTGAATGTTAATTCACCGGCTACACAAGAACAACAGAGCAAAGATCGCTTAAGAAATATGTAAATGTTTCTTCACAGCTGTTAATAATGACCAAAGAAGAAAAATCTCTTAGAAATACATATATTGTAAGGCAGTCCTTGCAGTACCGCAGATTGTCTTCCCTAATAGCCAGGTTAAGCTTGCATCCTTTACTATACAGATGCATTCACTTCCATTTACAGTGATAGCTAAAGCAGCAGGACATAAATGCTTTTCAGTTAAGCACTAAACTTCTCACTGGGCCCGCTGGTTAAGTCTTGTGTCATTTCAGTATTCTGTTCAGTAGCCGTCTCTCCTTCCCTATGTGCTATTTAATTATCTGTCCTTAGCACAGCTCTTAAATGTCTAAATCATTCCTCTGATGCACACATCTTCTCAAAATGAACACATGTGTTGTTATGATGGTAGGGAGTATGCATTTATGTGTCAAGATGGTACAATAAGACATACAGAGGTATCATTCAGGTCAAACATCTGTTACTTAAATTATCTCCTCAGAAACAATTTTCTTAACTTAATGGATTCAAATTTTATTTCACTTCAGAAGCAACCTGATATTAACATCAGTCAGACCATGTAACAAGTCAGGCTGCAAGCACTTTTGTGAGGGATTTTATGTTGCAATACATAAAATGACTTAAACCCAAGACTAATCAGGGGAATCATTACTGCATAGAAATGCTTCATACATGTTAAAAACATGGATGTTATGCTGCTGCTGTTCTGAGTTCCTTAAGGCATTTTCCAAGGGGTAGACTGACTCAGTATATTGACAAGAAATACGAGCACAGCATGTGCCTGTCAAAGTCATTTAGCTTTTATATAGAGAGCACTATAAACCACTGAATGTTTGATAACAATGTCACACATGTTGTCTTCTGCAGCTGTTTTTTGTCAGTAAGCGAATGCATCCATCCATCCATCCATCCATCCACAACCTCTTTTTCTCATTTTTGCACATGGGGTCAGGGTGTCACTTCAACAGTGACAATCATCTAGAGCCAAGGTTTACAGTGATGCATGGCTAACCCTGACACAGTAGTTCTTAAACACCATACACTTGCACACATACTCACACTTATGGCCAATTTACAGTGTCCAATCCATCCACTACATGTCTTTGGCATGTGGGAGGAAACCGAAGCACCTGGAAGAAACCCAAGCAAACACAGGGAAGACATGAAGACTCTGTACAGAAGACACCACAGTTGAGAATCGGACCGGGGAACCTTTGCTGTGAGGCAACAATGCTATCTGTTGTGAATGTTTCATTTAAACAAAGTCTTTGTCTGATGCCTTCATAGAGAATTAGGACACATTCTCATGGATTGTTGTATCTTGCTATATTATTCTTTATGTAATTAAGCTGCATTCATGTACATTCAGTACTGCTATAAACTAATATTAAGATAATAAAGCCAATAGGACACTGCATTGTTCATTTAACTGTTGTGACTTTTCACAGCTCTTATCTGTCAGCCCCACTATGTTTGAACAGTTCAGCTCATTGTACTAAACAAGTGTTTTAGGACAGTGGTTATGAAAATGGCAGTCTCATGTATTATATCAGTCTCTCCACTTTATGCTTCACAGCAGTCAGCTGCAGAGAATGTTCCTGCCTGAGAAATACAGATGGAATTCTAAGCGAGTAAAGCAGAATCATGTATATTGTCCATTCTGTGTTCAAGTCACAGTACCCGTTTCAGTTATCATAAACAAGAAATGTCATGGCTTTCTGTAGATCTTTTCTTGTAATCTTGCTTACTGAGTTTAGGTGCTGAACATGGAAACAAGGCAGAAGTGTGGCACCCTTAATTATGTGTCTCATTCATAACTTTGGACAGAAAACTACAAAAAGGGGAAGTTTGAGTACGCAGGATCTTGGAGTATTCCCTTTACTCCAAAGTACAACGTTTCTCATACAAGGTAAATACACTAGCAGAGTTTTAGACTGAATTTTGACATTCACTGTAATTCCTTGTTTTTCATATTTTTTCTGTTTGAATTTATGGGACCCGTGTTCAAAGATGCACAAATGAATACCATTTTTATTTAAATGTAGCTGCCAGAGCTGAAGGTATAGCGTGTATAGGTACACATGTGGCCAGTAGACATACAGCATTTATATATATATATATATACACACACACAGGCAACATTCTGTTTTCGCTCCACTGGTATCACCCATAGGACTATACCTCAGCACCTGTTTTGTGGCTCCTGTGGGACCCTGGTTTAAGCGCATGAGTTTAGGGTTTACTGTGACACTGGGTCATCCATCTCCATCTCCACCATGAATACACCCTCACTCCTGGGGAACTAGAACCCCGGATTTGTATGATGTAGCTGGATGCTGACTGCCCTCAGTCATCTGACGTCTGTCTAAACATGATGCTATCTAGCTGTGACTGCAAGGCCCTGAGTACCAGCTCTTTTCTCCTGGCCAGGGTTACCACCATAACTATATACAACATGTTATTCTTGGCTGCAGTACTGACAGATGTTTATTAATATCTCCTTTATGGCTCACTACTAATGCTTCTGTTTCCTACTCACTAACATGCCATGATTATTCTGTACTTACAATACTTAATGTAAATTAATCACCTGCTAAGGGATGCATCAAATGATCTGATGAGGACCCTTTCCAACAACGGCTCAGGTCAAATGAACAAGGAGAAACTAAGTTTCCTAAACAGTACCACATTTTCAGAAATTATACTTGTCACATCTCAAAAAACAGGAAAAGCAGAAACGTCCTTAACACTACCATCTGTACTTCTTGCACTGTCACCTTAGTAATATTCCTTTATTCTTTGATGAAGTTGATATTAAAACAAATGATTCTGATAACTGCCTCCAATTGCAAGTTTGCAGTTTCTAAAGTACAGTTCGTTTTATTGCTCAGTACCTCTAAAGATGAAACGGCTGAAAAATGAATTTCAGAAACATTGAAATGACAGGCATGAGTCCACACACATGATGTATACAGAAGGCAATGTTTTCTTGTGCTGGCTGAGCAAAAGTGAAAGAAAGAAAATAATTCAGATTGACATTCATGGATGATAAGGATAAACCATAGAGCGTAAGCCACCTAGTCTATAAGATAAGATGTTAATAAGCACACGGTTCTAATTTAACAGAGGTGCAGTTAACCAGGAGACTATGAGAAAATGTAACACCACCTTCATGATTTGGTACAGTATTATTACTGTGAGCAAAATATATGCCAGGTCACATGATCTATAGGTCAGCCATACTGTTTGTTGTACTGTATATGTACCCAAATTCTCTCCTGAAAAAAAACAAGTCATCTTTGGTAAGCCCGGAGAACTTCTTGATTAACAAACAGAAGAAAAAAATCAAATATGAAAGGTAACTTAAATAAAAACAGCTAAATAAAATAAGAGAAATATATAAGAGCTCAGTGAAAAAGTTGCTATAGGCCATGAGTGTATTCTTAGAGCTGGTGAAAATAGTCTGTTAAAACCAGAAATGTTTGACACTCTTCTTCCAATTCCTAAAATGACAGGGGGAAATCAACGCAGAAAATACACTGCAACACGTGACTTTGAAATGGATATTCAGCACATTCACATCTAGTTTGTTTAGGAATTATTCGGCTTTGAGAAATGAGTGCTTGAAATATTTTGCTTCTACTTAACTGTAAAGTTTCTCTGAGAAAAACATGCACTGCACAAATTCCATGAACAATAAAAATGCAAGGCTGATGAAATTTCTGAAGACACGGCAAATTTCAGGGAACCTACACAACAAGAAAGTGCAGAGATGCTAGATCACAATGTTTGGTCTAATATAAATATATATCCTATAAACAATGGAATAATACATCACTGATAAACAGCATAAAAATAAAAATGAGTGGGCTGCAAAAACTGGCCTGCCTCCTCTCCTTTTGTCCACAGTAGCATTGCAGAAATAATGAAGATATGGAGATACGGATACTCAGCTGATTTGTGATGGGGAAAGCAACTCACGTGCTCAACAGCACTTACTTGATCATTCGATCATTTGACTGACTCATTTAAATAATTTAAAACTTTGGCCAAAAAGACATTCATCCAACAATGTTTTAAATTACGATGTTGGAAGGGAAGATTTGTGAGAGGAAAAATAAGTAGATACAAAAATGATAGCTATGTAAATTGTACAAACTATGTAACGACAACAGAAGTAACAGTTGTAGTAGACATGCTAACAAATAGCATGACGGAACAGAAGCTCAGACACATTGATATCATCTATATACAATGATAGTTTCATATTTTTTTAAGATGTAAAAAAAACACACAATACAGAGCAACTTAAAAATCAAACAAATCTTAAAATAATGTCAGTGCAGATCAAAGAAAAGTAAAACATGTCAGTAAATATGCTGGTTGGTTATTCTGTGACAACTTAATCCATGCTTTTATTTCATTTTGGGCAGAGCTCTATCTTTACATTCACATTATGTTGTTTAAATAAGCTCAGCCTGTGCAAATTATAATTACTGAGTTTGTGTTATAATTGTAATCACTAGTAACAACATATGCTGGGCCACTGTCCATTACTTCTCTACTGCCTACAGCTATCACAAACAATGTATTATTAAAATGTATTGTAAAAGGCTATTCCTGTTAGAAGATGCTTACATCATATGATTCTTGTGAAGGCAGCATTAATCTGATTCTGTTTTTTTTTAATCCCTTTTAAAGATTTAGAAACAGCGTGTGTTTTCTAAGATATTTGGGAGCTAACAAACAAACCTCAACATAACATGCAATACCTATATAACCAGAAACATAGTTACTTCCTCCCTGAATTAAAATGGAGAATCACAGAATTGAAAAAGTTGATTTATTTTTTCGTTTATTTTTGCGTAAAATGCTTATTTTCATACTCACTATCTTATGCAACAGATCTAGTATATGTGTATGTTTCCTTCACATTAAAAGTAATTCTATCAGTAGGTCTGTCTGTCTATTGATCTACCTATTTACTTATATTTGTTAATTAGGAATGCCCGCTGTGACACTCATTCTTTGAAGTCCCAATGAAAAAAAATTCCAGTAGAAAAAAATCATTTTAATACATGCATAACACAGCAAGCAAAAATAACTGGCAAATTATAAGGAACCAGCGCTACACACGGATAATCTCTTGTAGAATAGATAACACAGATGATTCCAAAGGTTAAATATGGGAAGGAAATAGTGCTAGGTCATAAAAAGTAGCTTGGTATAATATTTGTGATACAAGAATAACGTTTTGCATAATGGATATATCAAAGAATAAGAACTGAAGCACAACAATCTAAGAGGCAGCGAGAATAACAGAGATGAACCAAAGCATCAAATGACTCTACAACTAGATCTTATGAGGGTAAAATATTTTTTTCTGAACTCTAATACAGACTGTTTGCTTTCTCATCCATGCACTTTGCATGTGCATCACTGCTTTTTTAAATAATCCACTTGTAATACATAGACCATAGTTATTATGCTCTGAAATCAAGAAAATCATTTTATTACAGTGAGGTACATACATGTATAAAAACTTTGTTACTAGCAACCCTGGGCTGGGTGAAAAATGTTCTTAGAGATTAGACAGTTGTAATGCATTTTGCACTGTCACAAAAAAGTATGGTAGTTGGCAGGGTGAAGTGTATAATAGCTTTTAAAGCTACTGATTACCCATGTATGCATTTCCTTCTGGCTGCCATTTATGTGGCATAATGGAATATGTAACAGCTTTTAAAGTTGTGAGACACATTGAGCCTCCAACATTTTTTTAAAACTTGCAATACACTGGAGTAAGTGGAACTATCAAATTGTTATATGCACAATATTATTCAGAAAAACTCACAAAGGATTTATAGGCACCTGTCTATTTGACACTTGTGTGAGCAACAAGTCTAGTCTTATCTTTGCAAGTTATTAAAAATGCACAACAATCAAAATAAGCGCTTTCGTTTGGAGCCTGCCAAACATTTTCAAACAGTTATTGCATCACTTCCTGTGGATTAAATAGTATTTGTTCATGATGTAAGCAGTAATCCACAGGAAGCACTTATTCTGATTGTTGTGCATTTTTAATATATTGGGTATTAAACTTCTTTCGGTCTAGTCCGTTGTTTGCTGGTTTTTGGATCGTTTTGTTGCTGCTCTTATTGTCTTATCTTTGCAAGTATAGGATTAGTTGGAAGACATTAAGTGGATTTATTTTGTGTGCCAATCACTGAACAGCCATCCTTTTTCCTATTTAACAAGCAAGGTGCTTGTCTACTGGAATTATTGTGATGGTGGAAAGAAGGCTTCACAAATCACTGGCAGTCCTGCCGCTAGGAGATGGAACAAGTGTGGTCTGGTAGGAACAATCTTGGAGGAGGTTATGCAAAGTAACAAGAGACATAGAGGTGGTGGTAAAGATCTTCAGGAAATTTCATAGTGGTATACTCTTGTGTCTTTTAGAAAAGGCAACCATATATCTAGGCAGTTACAACAGTAACAGCTAGGTGTATATTGTCAAATACAATTTCTTGTGCTGAAGTCAGTCTGAAAGTACATTTATAACAGGTCTTAACTAACACTAGTTGACTAAAATGTATAGTATATTTTATTTTAACCATAAATTTTCCTGGGAGGTAAAGGTTACAGCTATGGGTTCATCTTTTGCACCCACATATTCTGACCTATTTATAAGCAATATAGAGGTCATTATGATTTATTGTCCTAGTTAGAACATCTATATAGTTGTCTTGGACATGTATCAGATACTTAGATGACTGTTGGTTGATCTAGTGGTATGATACGGAAGAATTAATGAACTTTGTAACCTACCTAATGAGACAAAATAGGAAAGATATTTTGCAATCCCCTTCCTTGATGTGGTGGTCACCAAGACAGGGGATGGTTCACTTGGAACTATACTATACTATACTATACAGGAAACCTTTCTTTAAAAAGCCATCTTCCATATATCATTAATAACATACCCAGATCATAATTTCTCAGGATGAAAAGTAAATGTTCTGATGAATTTTGCAGTACTTCAGCTGATTTATCCAAAAAGTTTATGAGCTTGGGTTATTGCAAACAGAGTAAAGTCCATGGTAAAATGTACGCTGATACCTGGGATGGGCATAACCCTTTGCAATTCCAATCCTGTAAGGAACAAGATATAGCTTACATTTTACAACTACTTGTATTAACAGCACTTTTAAATTAAAAAAACAAACATCTTACAAAAACTTTGTGGGATTTTAAAATCAGGTTCATGCTTATCAGACATTATTTCTGCCAATGTTATTTGACATACAAGAGAGGTAAATTTGAATCTAAATACTTGGGATGGGGGGGGTAAAACAATCTACTTGAACTACACAGACTATGGTCCGAAGTGCAATGAAAATATTTTAAAAGGATGCTCAACATACATGAATTGTTCTCACTGTCAACACGTGAAAAGTCCTCAAACATTTTACTTAAAATACAAGCCAGATTTTTTTAATATTCTACATCACAATACTTTTTTGCAATATCTTTTATTTAAAATTTGAACATGTAACATAACATTGAACTGAGATGTTAACAAATAGAAACAGACAACATGCAAAAGACAGCCATTATGAACAGCTCCATACTTGTAAGAATGAATGGGCGATATATTTAATGACTTACACTTGTTGATCTAACTATGATGGTAAGGCATTTCATTGCTTGAAGACACACATTTCAGAACATTTTAGTGACATTACATGTAAGAAAGGTACTAATGCACTTCACAGGCACAGTTTAAGACACTCTAGGACTAATTTTGACTTTATAGGTATTGATGTTATTATGCCATATTCAAGTTACAAACAGTGACAGAATGAAATTTTAGCGCAGGTGGATGGTTACACTGGGAACATTCTTTTCCCCTAGATTCAGTGACCTTTGAAATATTTGTACGCTTTAATATCATTCATTTTTGATGGCTTGATCTGAAGTATTGCACTGGTGGTGTTTTGGCACTCATTTTCTGGTCACATGATTTAAACTGCCTTTGGTCGTTTTATTGCTATGTCATTATATTTGTACTGAAGAAGATGGTGCAGACTATCAAAACTGGTATATCGTCCTCTTTTGGTGGCTTAATTCTGTATTAAATTCTGATTTTTGTACTTATACAGTTTTGGACTGATATTTGGTGTGATGATCGCTTTTGGGGTTGGGGCTCTTGGTGTGGATCATGCAGACATTTGAACTGTCTGTGCCAGGGGTTTCATTGTACTTCCTGATTATTTCAGTAATGCAGATGACATGTAAAGAAACTTAAAATTATTTGCGGTTAATTTGTATAAGTAAGACTATTTATTATATTATCTATACCAACAGTTTTAGATCAGCTATATAAATGTAGCACTGCTCGATCCTAGAAGCCTAAACAAGAAGTTGCAGTCCTTACTAACATTTCTAACTCTTGAACATACAGGTATCTGCACAGTAACTTAAACATGGTTTCTGAACAGTAATGACACCACTACAGTGCAGGATTTCAGTGCCACCCACACTTTCAGACACATTGTGGAAAAGTACAGTGGAGGGGTCATGTCTGTATTCCTAAAAAGTCATCTCACTTAAGCCAGGACAATGACCTTGAATTCCTCTATATCTTTTTCACATTAAATAGAATTCTGAACCATAACATAGCCAACTATTGCACCCCCTCCATGTTACCAACAGACCATGAGGCATACCTAAACAAACTATTGCACCTATGTGCTGAGCCTAACACTATTCTCTTGGGAGACTTCAAGTATATCTCCATTAACTTGAAAACCTACACCATCTCAAACTGATATGCACAAAGATTCCTTAACTTCATTAATGCTACCTCCCTAGGCTAACTGGTTCAAAGTAGCATCTTGTTTGTTATTTGTTCTGCATGAAGTTACTGTAGTTCGAGCCAGAAGGCTAATTCAGATGACCTCAGGCAAGGATGTGTGCTACCGCCACTCACTGCATTCCTTTGTCCTTTCCTCATCTCACTGCATTCCTTTGTCCTTTCCTCATCTCAGTCTGAGGCTAATGATGTCAGTTCCTCTCACTGGCACTGACTGGCCTAACATTTTTTGATCGTGTTATAAGTTCACAGTCTTGATGTCCCTTCCTCCTCCCACTCTTACATACTAATTTGCTGGTCATAAACTTGCTGTAAACTTGACTGTATGCACAGACTGGTCAGAGGCTATTATACTAACATATTGCCCTTGGTATGAGATGCTATGATGTGGATCTCTTCATGTGATGCCCCTTCCCCACATATGTTGTAAACTATCATCTAAATGCTTCATGTGGATGAGAGTCAGAAAAAAGTTTCAGCTGTATTAGTCTTAGACTGACATCCTTATACAGAAGATAGTCAGTAATCACAGTCCTCTGACTGTCATACCTAACACATACTGATGTTACAGTCTCAGCCAGATAACATCATTGCATTTTATTTAATCTATACAGAGTGATTTCTTTTCTTTTCAGTTTTAGCAACAGCCTCAAATATTCTGTTTGTAAGTAGTTTACTTTTATTTAATGTTCATTACCTTAGACCATACGCTTCTGTATATACTGTTTTTCTGATGCTCTCTTATTATTAAGAGATTATCTAGATCCTGAATGAAAAACTGTGAGCCCCAGTGTTGGAGTTTTCCCTGGCTGGCCAGCCGGATCTGTGAATGGGGAGTGTGTTGTGACCGAATTTAAGACACTTTGGTGTTACAGGTATTTCCATGTTTCCCTTTTCTAGCTTCATGACTGTCATCTTTTGTCATGAACTAGGAGCCTTACACCCCTTTAAGTGGGTTTTTAGTTGCTATTATGCTTAACATGTAAATACTTTTGGGGTTTATGTAAGGTATATACCCACTTGCTGTTAGTCTTGGTCACTATGGAGTGGTTGGCATTAATGTGGGCATCATCAGTGTAGTAGCGGAGCTCTGAGATTGTTAGAGCAGCAGTGCAGTCATCTTCTGAGAGCTTCTGGTAGGTTTTTGGCTAATTATTTTTGTAAGGTGGTTGCCATCTCTGACTTAATCCCCCTATGTTCCTTCTTAAAAATTTGGGGAGCTATGCGGCACAGGGGTCCTCCTTATAAAACAAATGTTTCAAATAAAACAATCTATGTGCTGCATGTGTGTGTGTGTGTGTGTGTGTGTGTGTGTGTGTGTGTGTGTGTGTGTGTGTGTGTGTGTGTGTGTGCGTGTGTGTGTATATCTGTGCATATATACAGGTAACCACTGCTTAACATCCTTCAGCACAATGTCCAACCACATTTATGTCCATACTGTACTAAGTGGATATAATGTGATTGGACATTGTGCAAACAGACTTTAAGCAAAGACCTATACAAACTATAGGAAGTTCACTTTATGCCCACGCTGCTTAACGCTCTATAGGCTAGAACCTATCCCAGATGGTAGTTACCTGTGTGTGTATATATATATATATATATATATATATATATATATATATATATATATATATATATATATATATATATATATATATATATATGTATGTTTGTGTGTGTGTGTTTGTGTGTCTGCGTGCTTACATGTGTGTGGGTGTGTGTGTGTGTGTGTGTGTCTGTGCATACATACAGGTAAACACTGCTTAAAATCCTTCCTCACAATGTCCAACCACATTTAAGTCCATACTGTACTAAGCAGATGTAAATGCGATCAGACATTGTGCAAATGGACTTTAAGCAAAGCCCTATACAAACTATAGGGAGTTCACTTTATGCCCACGCCACTTAATGTTCTACAGGCTAGAACCTATCCTGGATGGTAGTTACCTGTATATGTGTGTGTGTGTGTGTGTGTGTGTGTGTGTGTGTGTGTGTGTGTGTGTGTGTGTGTGCGCGCGCATGCGGCTGTGTGCATGTGTGTGCCTGTATGAGTGCGTGTGTATGTATGTGTGCATGCACAGGAGGGTGTGTGTGTGTGTGTGTGTGTGTGTGTGTGTGTGTGTGTGTGTGTGTGTGTGTGTGTGCACGCGCATGGGTCTATGTAGATTATCTCTCTCTCTCTCTCTATATATATATATATATATATATATATATGTGTGTACATAATATCTTACAATCAAAGTATATAAAATCAAAATATTGAAAAGAGAACCTGTTTTATGCAGGGTGGAATAAAACACCCCACACCCACTGAATGTTATGTTACCAACTTTGGGAATCACACAACAGTGAAAAAGAACAAGTTCCAAGTTTTCAATTGTTTAAGTTTTAGATATTTTGTGGCAGCAAAAGCTTCTACATATTTTGATTTTAGCTCAATGAATGCCCTTTATATATATATATATATATATATAGAGAGAGAGAGAGAGAGAGAGGAAGCCCCCTTGCTACAGACGTTTAATTTTGTTTTTTGTTGTTTTTTCCTTTTTTACTTCAGTGTTCAAACTATTACAAGTTTGAACATATGGTCTTGGCCATATGTGATTCGAACTTGTAATATGTTTGATCTACTGAAGTAGATCTATATATATATATATATATATATATATATATATATATATATATATATATATTTGAATGATTGAAAACTCACTTGACTGAAAATGAAATTGCTAGGACCACTTCACTGAAAGCTCACTTCACTGAAAACTCATTTCTTTGAAACTCATTTCGTTGAAAGTTATAAATGGCCTTTTCCCCATTGTAGTGCAACTTTGGAGTTAGTATATAACTACGAAAATGACAACCAGGAAAAGCAGCTACAGCTAAAAGCAACGGTGGAGCGTAGCTAGGAAAGCTGGAAACGGCTACAAGTTGAGACAATTGAACCTGATGTGTGGAGCTGGTACGCTGATGAATAAAATGTAAACCCAACACTGAGTCAAAGCGTGACGAGTACACGCTTTACTCCACTGCTTGAATGTCCAAAAGCAAATGCACTAGTAAAGGCAAGTACAACCCAATGCAACCAAAGGCAGGAAGCAAATACAAAATGATAACTGGTGCTGTCACAGTTGTATAAAACACGATTCCCACGACTTGAGAACAAATCCTTTAATCAACATCAAAGACATGTACCAGAAGCACTAGTTGAGCGCTTTCATCTGCTCAAACGCAGACTTCCTCAGAACTAGTGCTTGCAACAATATCCATTCTTTAAAAACACTTTTTGGCGCCAACATTTGAGTTTTCATTTAAAGAGACATACACTCCAAATATAAGAACATTGAAGCATATTGAAAAATATGTGTTTAAATGTACAGTCTAAATAAAAATCTGAATAAAAAACATGAATAAAAACAAATTGTTAAAACTTGCATTATGAGAAATTATGAGAAATTATGAATCCAATATTAAAAAAGGTTTAATGCTAATGAAATCATTAATACCTGGACTTCTAGTTGAATCAGTCAAAATCTGCCATTTGCTCTCCTTACAGGCTAATCTGGTCTTCCAATCACCCCCAAATGGTATCTCTTTCTCCTCATCTATGATAAAGAATAAAAAAGTATGTTCTTCACCACATTTTTTGATATGTCTATATAGTGCATTTTTACTGTCCATTTTCTTGATTCTGTAATAATACGTTTCTTTAACTCCCTTTCAGTTTTGCCTATATAATAGGCCGAACATAGTTTACAATGAGCTAAATACACTATATGTTTGGAACAACAATTACCACCTATACTCCTAATCCTAGTGTGATTAATATCATCCAAAATAATGACACTATTGGTATTGATATATTTACATTGGTTGCATCTGCCACACTTCTTGGTAAATACCTTTCCTATATTATGTTCACCCATTATTGGCTTTGAAATTTCCAATAACTTTTTTATATTGGGACCTGTCTTGTACACTATCCTTGGTTGTTCTCCTAGGATCTTCCTATGAGCGTCTGTAATTGTTATTATGTCCCAATATTTTTTGAGAATATCCTGAACCTTAACACTATAAGGGGTGTATGTCAAAACACATACCCTACCCATGTTTCCTTTTTCAAGATGTGCGTTTCCTTTGGTTTCTCTAACATAACCTAATAAAGGTTTATATTTGAGTCCCCATTGTGAGGTAACATATTCAATGGTGTCCTTAATCATAACATTAGGGTACCCCCTATTTTCAAATAATTTCGCCAGAAGTTTCATTTCTTCTTCCATACATTTTCTAGTTGATGACATTCTGGCACATCTAATGCATTGACCCTTGATTATATTCTTAAAAATGTGTGGTGGATGTTCACTTCCAAAATATAGATAATCGTTGGAGAATGTGCTTTTCCGGTGAATCTTGGAAGTAAAGCCATCATCTGTTAACCCTATATGAACATCTAGATAGGCAAGACCCACACTGCTAATATTGTGAGTGAACTTAAGAAAATTGGTCGTACCATTGATATATTCAATAAACTGTACTATTTTGTCCTCCGGTCCTTTCCATAAAATAAATATGTCATCCAAAAATCTCACATAAAAGGTGATGTAACTGAAGAATTCACAAGTGGTAATAAATTCATTCTCCCAATCAGACATCACTAAATTGGCAAAAATGGGGGCACAAGATGCCCCCATAGCAACACCCTTCGTTTGTCTGAAAAACTCACCCTCAAATGTGAGAAAATTGTAATCCATGACTATACCCATCATATCAACTATTAAATTGATTTTGTCCCAAGACATGACTGAAAATTTCCTTAGACTATTTGCAAACCTTTCAAGTCCTTCATCCTTGGGTATACAGGAAAATAGATCACATACATCAATGGTGATTAATGTACTTTGTTCAGTCCATATATCAGGAGTAAGCTTAGCCAAAAAATCCCATGAATCACTAATTATAAAAGGTACATTGGGATAAATATGCTTAGTCCACCTATCAATGGTCACTCCTATGTTGTAGGTCTTTGATTTTGAACCTGATATAATAGGTCTAAAGGGTGGCTTGGTCAGGGATTTGTGGATCTTAGGAATCCCTATTATTCGAGCCATAACTGGATGGTCAACTTTGAGGAACTTGTATACTTCATCAGTAATCCGATGATCAATCAAATATTCTTCCAAAGCTAGATCGATTTTCCGGTAACTTATGTTAATTTGATTGATGGATACCTTTTCATAGTTGCCCGATTGATTTAAGATGTTCTGTATCTCAGTTGTATAGGCCTTCTTAGAATATATAACTGCCCCTCCTCCCTTGTCGGGTTTCATGATTCTAACTTCTTGATTATGCATGAACTCATTTAGGACATCTCTTTCTTGTTTGGTGATGTTGTCATCTCGTGGAACTTTGTTATTCCGAAAATCTCTAGTAATTTCTAGGTTCAGATGATATAAATCATTGCATATCATCTGTTCAAACACCTGGACCTGTGGGTTGTGCTGAGGTACAAACGTACTTTTTCTTTTTAATTCTGTGTGAATATATGTGGATTCCATTTCCTTATTACTGTCAAAAAGTAAGGCAAGATCAAGCCTCCGAGTGAACAATTTGATTTCCTTAATATGATCAACTAAATTGAACTTTTGAGAGGGTACAAATTTGGTTCCTTTACACAGAAGGGAACACAAGTCATCCTTGATGATAGAATCTGTGTAATTGTATACATTAAAGCCTTGAAAATTGTGAATACTGGGCCTATTGGTCTCTGTAGTTTGTCCTACATGTTCACCTATATTCGTGATACCGTTCAGTGTATACTTACAGTTAAACCTACTAGAAGCAGGAGAAGAGCTAACCTCGTGAGCCTCTAAGGGCGTTGCAGGTGTAAGCTGAACCGAGGTGACCTCCCTATCTGATCTTAGTATTGATTGTGTTTCCTTATGCTGTTGAAGCGTGTTCTGCCATAATTCTGATGGTGTCTTCCTCCCTGAAAATTTTCATTTCTATTCATCTCTCTTCTCCCTCTTGGATACGTGTACCCTTCTTCTGTTCTAAGTCTCCTGTCTTGTGGCCAAACGTATACCCTACAGGTTTTGTATAATTCAATGTCTCGATCTAATTTTTTGTTTTTCCTACGAAAAATGTTTTCTGCAGTGGTCTCTGCCATCTGAAATTGTTTGTGATATAGGTCTTACATATATTTCTCACATTTGAGGGTGAGTTTTTCAGACAAACAAAGGGTGTTGCTATGGGGGCATCTTGTGCCCCCATTTTTGCCAATTTAGTGATGTCTGATTGGGAGAATGAATTTATTACCACTTGTGAATTCTTCAGTTACATCACCTTTTATGTGAGATTTTTGGATGACATATTTATCTTATGGAAAGGACCGGAGGACAAAATAGTACAGTTTATTGAATATATCAATGGTACGACCAATTTTCTTAAGTTCACTCACAATATTAGCAGTGTGGGTCTTGCCTATCTAGATGTTTATATAGGGTTAACAGATGATGGCTTTACTTCCAAGATTCACCGGAAAAGCACATTCTCCAATGATTATCTATATTTTGGAAGTGAACATCCACCACACATTTTTAAGAATATAATCAAGGGTCAATGCATTAGATGTGCCAGAATGTCATCAACTAGAAAATGTATGGAAGAAGAAATGAAACTTCTGGCGAAATTATTTGAAAATAGGGGGTACCCTAATGTTATGATTAAGGACACCATTGAATATGTTACCTCACAATGGGGACTCAAATATAAACCTTTATTAGGTTATGTTAGAGAAACCAAAGGAAACGCACATCTTGAAAAAGGAAACATGGGTAGGGTATGTGTTCTGACATACACCCCTTATAGTGTTAAGGTTCAGGATATTCTCAAAAAATATTGGGACATAATAACAATTATAGATGCTCATAGGAAGATCCTAGGAGAACAACCAAGGATAGTGTACAAGACAGGTCCCAATATAAAAAAGTTATTGGAAATTTCAAAGCCAATAATGGGTGAACATAATATAGGAAAGGTATTTACCAAGAAGTGTGGTAGATGCAACCAATGTAAATATATTAATACCAATAGTGTCATTATTTTGGATGATATTAATCACACTAGGATTAGGAGTATAGGTGGTAATTGTTGTTCCAAACATATAGTGTATTTAGCTCATTGTAAACTATGTTCGGCCTATTATATAGGCAAAACTGAAAGGGAGTTAAAGAAACGTATTTACGAACATTATTACAGAATCAAGAAAATGGACAGTAAAAATGCACTATATAGACATATCAAAAAATGTGGTGAAGAACATACTTTTTTATTCTTTATCATAGATGAGGAGAAAGAGATACCATTTGGGGGTGATTGGAAGACCAGATTAGCCTGTAAGGAGAGCAAATGGCAGATTTTGACTGATTCAACTAGAAGTCCAGGTATTAATGATTTCATTAGCATTAAACCTTTTTTAATATTGGATTCATAATTTCTCATAATTTCTCATAATGCAAGTTTTAACAATCTGTTTTTATTCATGTTTTTTATTCAGATTTTTATTTAGATTGTTATATTTAAACACATATTTTTCAATATGCTTCAATGTTCTT
This sequence comes from Protopterus annectens, assembly GCF_019279795.1. Taxonomy (NCBI): domain Eukaryota; kingdom Metazoa; phylum Chordata; order Ceratodontiformes; family Protopteridae; genus Protopterus; species Protopterus annectens. Next base: position 602,316,012 of record NC_056725.1, on the reverse strand, counting down.
ATATTTGGAGTGTATGTCTCTTTAAATGAAAACTCAAATGTTGGCGCCAAAAAGTGTTTTTAAAGAATGGATATTGTTGCAAGCACTAGTTCTGAGGAAGTCTGCGTTTGAGCAGATGAAAGCGCTCAACTAGTGCTTCTGGTACATGTCTTTGATGTTGATTAAAGGATTTGTTCTCAAGTCGTGGGAATCGTGTTTTATACAACTGTGACAGCACCAGTTATCATTTTGCATTTGCTTCCTGCCTTTGGTTGCATTGGGTTGTACTTGCCTTTACTAGTGCATTTGCTTTTGGACATTCAAGCAGTGGAGTCACGCTTTGATTCAGTGTTGGGTTTACATTTTATTCATCAGCGTACCAGCTCCACACATCAGGTTCCATTGTCTCTACTTGTAGCCGTTTCCAGCTTTCCTAGCTACGCTCCACCGTTGCTTTCAGCTGTAGCTGCTTTTCCTAGTTAGTATATAAAGTAAGGAGGTGTGGGGGGCGTAGCCTCTCACATATTATAAAAATTTTAAACTATTCACAGTGATACTTATAAGTGCAATAAATGTTTCCAAAAGAGAATATATAACCAAGGTATGTGGGGGGCTTCGCCCCCACAACCCTCAATGGGGGGGCTGTGCCCCCACCCCCCTTATGTATATATGGTTCCCCTTCATAATATCAAATTAATGAATGCTCGAAATTCAGTAACTCGAAATTATAAAGTCGAACCAACAAAAATCCCGAAACCCACAAGCACGAAAACAAAAAACCCTGAACAAACAGAACACATACACCACACAACATACACACCATACAACCCACATAACAAACTACAAGTGCTACACTACATGTACGCAGGGAGGCAAGCCCCCCTGCACCCCCACATCCCCCCTACTTATATATTCTAGCTCCGAGATCGCACTAATACACAAAAAAAAAACCCACCACACAGACATTTTAAACTGCCTCGCACACAGACAAACACATCACACATACGTAGACACATCCAACACTCACACTCATACTCCCACCTCCCTACCCTAATCCACACGCACAACTTACAAAACACACACATACACTCACTTACCTTTACTTCCGTAAAACATCCCAACTCACACACTTCCCGTCCCGTAGCTAACATGCATAAACGCAAATTTGAGATATTTGAATTTGCGCTAATGCAGATTCGTGCAACAATTCGTGAATTTTGAGCATTCAGTAATTCGGGATTGTGAAGGGGAACCATATATATATATATATATATATATATATATATATATATATATATATATATATATCCATGTCAGGTGTTCAAACTTAGATCCCGAATAAGAAATATATATATCCCTGTCAAGTGTTCAAACTACTTAGATATCGAATGTAAAAAAGTGAGAAGCACAAAGATTTGAAAAAAAAATAAGCAAAAATAAATCTATTTTCTTTTTATGTGGGCAAGTCCAGCTGCACTCTCACTAACTTTGCTATTGCACTACAGTTTGGAAAGGGTAAATACCTGGCCCCCACTGTACCACAATCTCAAACATCCATGCACAAGGCTAAAACGTATGTTCTACAGAACACTCAATAATACTCTCACCCTATCATCCATGATATTTCACAGTCAATGACTGACATCTGTCTTGGTAACTGGTACCAATTTGTTCAGTTACTCTTACATATATATCCTCAGTTATTCCCATTTTTAATACAGAATAAATGAACAACAAATACGATGCAGTGATTTCAATTTGCTATAGTTTTCTTTATATTAACTGTACATTTCCCACTTACTTTCTGCTTTGCTTGCTATCTCATCATGCAGAAGCATATGCTATTCCTTGCAGACAACATAAAATCTGTATCCTTTGTTTTTCTATTTTTCTATTTTTCTGCTGTTTGAAATCTTTATAGTTATGGTACAGAAACTAGTACTTTTCCTCAAGTGCAACTTCTTAATTTTCTATGAAGTAATATGGCTATATTTTGGTCTATTATTTTTCACATGTCAGCTTGCATGCTATTAATCCTGTTATGGGAGAACAACACACTGGCATATCGTAGCGTATGCAAATATTAAGCATTCAGTGGTCATATTTTGAGATAAAATATAGAGCTTTTCCATATCAATAAAGGAACTTGTTCATCCTGAACCCAGTCTTCTATCAAAGATTCAATAATCCATATCATGGCAGTACAGCATAAAGCTAGGATTTATTGCCAAGTCCTGGAGATTATATTAGCAAAAAACCTAATCACTCTGCTCTGCCAAATCTGTCCATTGCCCCAAACTACCATTTATGACAGATATAGGATTTCTTGCCAAGAAAATGGCTTTCAATTTATAGTTTTACATTTACTGATGGCTTTTACAGGAGCTGAATCCCAAAGGTTTGTGAATGAGATAATACTACTTTAAAACTGAAATAGCGTACATTTTACTACTACCACAATTATTTACATTCAAATACTACTGTTATTTAATATTAGATCCATTTATCTGTGAAGTGGATGGAGGATATTTTTGTAATGTACAACAACGTGCATAACAACAGACCTTTAGCAGTCTGGAGTCAGCTACATTCCTAACACTATGTTTTATTAGTCTTATAAATCGATTAGCCTATATCACAGTAAATTAATCAGCCATCTTAACAAGCAGAACATAACCCATGCTCAAAACAACAACAGAATGTATCCTGCACATAAGTTTTCTAGGGTGACGACAGCAGCTGCAGGGTCTAGGGAGAAAGGAAAAGGCATAATCAGTTGTATTTGTCAGTGTCCCTTCTAGAGTACTGCGGCATGCAAAATTAAATGACATAAGGTTATGCCAAATTGTGGAAGAACTCACATAATATCATGTGTTCCATCTGATTCAATAAAATATTTTGTCAGATTGCAGATTAAAGATAAGGTTGCTCTTTAACTTTTCAGTGAACTGCTTGGTTGGTTTAACTGCATACCTACTCCAATGCAGAATTATAAAGTGGAAAGAGAATACAGCTTAGGGCTAGAATGCCAAAATCAAGGAAATCCAAAAAATCAATGTTTATAAGGATGTGCTGCTAGAGAAGGTTTTAAACTAACCTTCTCATTAAGCCCTTGTCCTTTATATGCCTGTAATCTAATGATCCATCTATTCTCACATTCTTCTGTTTGATTTTTATGTTCCCTAATCTTTTCGTTCTTTTCACGAACTGTAATACGCTAAACCTAAAAGAGTGTGATGTCCCTACACTTAATATGTGTCTAGCGAAGGCATTGTGATCATCCTCCTTATTGATGGCATATACATGTTCCCTCACACGTTCCCTGAGACTTCTGTTTGTCTTACCGACATAAAAACACGAGCATGTCTGGCAAACAGCCAGATAAACTAAATCTCTTGACTTGCAATCAGCATAGAGGTCAAAATTAAAAGAATTTCCTGTGTCTGGATGTATAAAGACATTGTTTCCTGACATATATGTGCATTGATGGCAACCTCTACAGGGAAATGTACCCTTCCTATTTGATATAGTCACTCTCGTATCATTGTCCTCATAACAAAGTAACCTCTTCAGAGATTTCATATTCCTGTAACTAAACCTAGGTTTATTACCCACTATTTCAGAAATATTATCATCAGTGGTAAGGATGCTCCAGTTCTTATTTATAATATCCTTTATTTTCATATTCTTATTGGAATAAGGAATTGTGATCCTATTTATAGCAGTATGATGTCCTCTATTAACTTCAGCGCTATCACAACCTTGATGTCTATATAGATATGGTTTGCCCTTCCCTCTCCTCATTGGGTGGGTGTTACAGTAAATGTCCTCCACTTCTTTCTCATTATAAAATCTTGCTAGGAGATTACCGGCTAGCATCCCTTGTTTACAATTAAAGACCTCATCTTCTGTAGTCAAACGAGAGATTCGCAGGGTCTGGCTCTCCACTATGTGATTACAGGCATATAAAGGATGAGGGCTTAATGATAAGGTTAGTTTAAAACCTTTTCTAGCAGCACGTCCTTATAAACATTGATTTTTTTGGATTTCCTTGATTTTGTTATTTTTATGCATATAACATATATATATGATTAACACATATATATATTTGTTGAGCTGTTATGTTTGTTTTTATATTTTAAGAAGGCACACTATGTTTATTATGATATGGAATAGAGATATATAGAATAGTATATTTTATGATGTATACCTTTATTTTTTAAGTGATTTAAACATGTGATGATATTGTAGTGATGCTGATTGGGTGTTTCGTATTGGTGCATATATTTAAAGATGTTTTTTTGAAATGCAACTGTTTTGAAGTCTGATGAAGCGTTGAGAGAACGTGAAAGCGCTTACTTGCACTGCAGTAATAAAAGAGTTTTTATTAGCCGTGGTGAGCCCTATCTGTTTTTTGACTCTTAATATTTCATTATTGCTTATTACTGTTAGAAAAAGCCATAGTTTTGTTAGTAAGGATTTTATTTGATGCCCAAAGTGGTTTTCCTTATGTGAACACTGGATATAATTACTAACATCTCTTAAAATGAATTATGGGGACACATGTGGGGTATTTGTACTACATTTCCCTAGTTCCACCTCACTCTGTCATGTGTCAGTTATTCACACAACTGACTGTACCACGACATTCTACTAGGATTTCAAGCTGAAAGTAAATAAGAGTAGTAGATAAACTGTGATAAAATGGTACTTGTGTGGGTTAAGATCGAGCAGTGCTAAGATATGGAAAACAGGTGAACTATCAGAACGAGATTGTGTCCAGTTAATATGGTTGTACACTTTGATCAGATTTATCAGTGACTGTGGAGATAAGTCCATCATGCTGCAACACAAACACATAAATAATGGCAGGGTCACTGAGTGTAGTAAGTGGTAACCTCCCTCAGATGTCCTCTCCAGGGTCACTGAGTGTAGTAAGTGGTAACCTCCCTCAGATGTCCTCTCCAGGGTCACTGAGTGTAGTAAGTGGTAACCTCCCTCAGATGTCCTCTCCAGGGTCACTGAGTGTAGTAAGTGGTAACCTCCCTCAGATGTCCTCTCCAGGGTCACTGAGTGTAGTAAGTGGTAACCTCCCTCAGATGTCCTCTCCAGGGTCACTGAGTGTAGTAAGTGGTAACCTCCCTCAGATGTCCTCTCCAGGGTCACTGAGTGTAGTAAGTGGTAACCTCCCTCAGATGTCCTCTCAACAATGACCATCTTTTTAGCTCTTCAACTTTTTCTATCACAGTGACGTTCCACTGGTTAATTTTGCTGTTAGAGAAACTCACAGCGTTTTCTTCTCATTTGTTCTCACAGTGTGTTGTTTGTCAATGATACAAGGGAAAAATAGTTTTGACGTCTGTGCAAAGAGTTATACACTTTTTTAGAGGACAGCTTACTGACTTATGAACAATGGTGGAAAGGTTTTAACTTTAAAATGCATGTAGCATTTTTAAAATTGTCATTGGAGGTGTCAGTAAGAAATATCCCTGTTGATAAATTTCCTGACAGTTGCCAGTAAAATATTTTTAAGGATTAGCAGACCTGTCCTATGTGAAAGCAACAACAATGTGCTGTGTTTTAAGACAGAGATCTGAATTATTAAACATTGAAATAGATTAAAACTTTGGACCACTTCATATATATCTCCCATTTATACCACCCTGAACTGACATGAACATGCAGATAAGTTATCATTTTTTGCATTAAAAATACAAAAGAAAACATTCTAATAATCCTGCAGAAGTATTTAATCAAAAATGTCATCACATGGTCATCAGTCACTGTAGCAAGCTGACCTTTCTCCATGGTCCTCCTTATTTCAAACACATAGCAAAACAGCCAAAGATGGAACTGGTGAACAGTCCTGATGCAGGTTCTCTCAACATGTCTCCTGTGGGCATCTCTTTAGACATCTTTGCATCATTTGAAATCCCTCACAAAATAAAGTCTATTTGGTTTCCTAAATCTCTTTATAGTTGATTACTCATACTAAAAAGATGTTGTCTAGGTCTGCGTCTCACTTTGTCAGCTAAGGTTTTAATCTTTGATCTTGACTGCTTAAGTTTACACAAAATACTTGTTTCAAGTTGTTTTGCATAGCATCTTTGCTGAACTTTCACCATATCTCTTTTCAAGTCAGAAAAAAATCACGCTTTATTATGTTAGAAACCTTGTCCTACTTCTTTAATCACTCTAGTTTAAATCTGATTTTGATCCTCGGTTGTTGACAAAGAACCAGGTGTAGCTGTAGGAATTTTTCCCATAACTCTATCACTCATCAATATCTGAACAGCTAACAGACCAGCAACCCCCAGTAAGAGTATCCCTAGGTCCCAGTAAGGCCAAGTGACTGTGATCTTCCTCTGTGACTTTCATCAACTGCTTCACGATTTGTGCTGTTCTGGGAACTGGAGCTTATGTCATGTGCAGCTGGGACTTCATGTAAAATGTGTAATTCACTTTTCTGTGAAAAAGTTCTGAATTCAGTATTACAACAAAACTGTCTCCTTCAAAATCAGAATCAACTCTGTAATTCCATTAAAACTGGTAATTGTTAGGAACTATTCCAAGGCAAATTAACTTTTATTAAGTGACGCTCTGCCAAAATTCAGTGCCCCTTCAGACCCCAAGAACACAGCAGCCTATGCTGAATTGCTCTCAGAAACTCTGTACAACCACATCAATGGCTGTATAGAGGTTGATGTACCTACCAGAAGAAAGCCCCGGTCTAGCTGTGGAAACAAGCCACCCTGTTGGCATCTGAAATTAAACAGGATATAAAACAAAAAGAAAAACATTATGGCAAAATTCAGGAAGGGTAATTCCCATAAAAATGAACACTCTCACCACACTAAATAGGAAACTAAGAGGGCCATTTAGGTCAAGCAAAGCCAACTTTGTGGTTAAGATAGCCTCCCAGGTTAAAGATAACCATAAGTCCTTCTTCAGCTATGTCAGGAACCTCAAGTGCAGCACACAGCAATGTGTTGAACTGGTGGTTAATGGTGCCACATCCACAGAGCCTTGCAATATAGCAAACCTGTTAGCAGACAAATTAATTTCCAACTTTACTCCCCCCTCACCCCAACCATCCCCCAGAAAATACCCTCAAACATAACCCTTCCAACTATTACTAGGGAGCATGTACAGGCTGTGCTCTTTAAAACCAGGAATATGACCTAAATTGATCCCAATAACATCCTAGGATGCCTCCAGAACAGTCTAAAATATGACTTATCAGGACCCCTGGAGTCTTAAAATAGGCTTTGTGCCTCATGAATGGAAGACTGCAAATGTCATCCCCCTTCATGAGGGAGGACTTTCAACAGATCCTAAAAACTACAGGCTCTTTAATCTGACTACTCTAATTTGCAAAGCCAAGGAAAGAATTATCACAGAAATGCTCAACAAGGACATATGAGACCTCCAGTTACTGGATCCATCCCAGTTTGGCTTTGTCAAAAGAAGATTGTACTTACTGAATCCAGTGGACTTCTTTGAAAAGGCCACCAAGGCAATGGATGAGGGGAAAATGGTGCTTGATAGCTAGCTGGCTCACAGATAGTACCCAGGAGGTTAGAATTAGTGAGGCCAGTTCCACAAAGAGGCCAGTCTCCAGTGGAGTCCCCCAGAGTTCTGTGCTAGGCACATTCCTCTTTGGCATCTACTTTTTGGATGTCAAAACTAATGTCAAAAGCCTCTGGCTGTGCAAGTTCGTAGATGACTGAAAACTGTGAGCAGTGACTGAATTACCCCACAACGAGAACAACCTTCAGGAAGGTCTAATACAGACAAATTCTTGGTGCCAAATCCATGGCTTAAAACTCAATACCAAGAAATGTAGTATAGTAGCTTTTTGGAAATCGGCCACTCCAGGTAATCACTTCATCAATGAAATACCCCCAAAACTTGATTCATTAGATAGGTATATGGGAACTCATGTAGACAGTAACCTAGCCTTCAACAAATGTGTGTCCAAGCTAAGAAGAAAATCCTTCTATGTTGCTCAACTTACAAGCAAAGGCATGGTAGGTCAAGAAAGGTCATCATACCACTGTACTCAATCTCATCAGGCCCATCAAAGAGTATAATACCCTTTTGGTAGGTAATTCACCAGTCACATACAGCAACTGGAACATCCACAAAGGCTTCTTAAAAATAATACAGGGAATAAACACAAGACATCCATGGACCTGTTTTGATGAACCTTTTGCACAACCACAAAACAAACATCATCAGAATTACAAGATTAAAGGACTTCAATTTTGATTGTGACAAAATAGGAAATGTTGGAGACAGATATGTTTCTCAGAGAATTCCCATTCTCTGGAGCATGCTCTCCAATCATGGGAAGCAGAGTTCCTCGCTATCCCTATTTAAGCACAACTTGGACCTACAGGTGGGTAATCAGAAATTGGTCCCTGTTCTGGCGTCTATGTCTCTGATGGACAGAGGCAGTTATTAAATCATATCCAATATACCAGGATGTTCTTTAACAGCTTACAATTTAGATTTATTCCTGCTGAAAATTAGCCTTCTGCATTTTATCCCACTCTGTTTAATACCGCCCAACACAGATATTTTTGTCTGTAAACTTTCAACTCTGAAAGTAAACTGAGTTTGACTAACAGAAACGTCTGACAGTCTAGTGTGTCATGAGAGCTCTGAAACCACCAAAAAAAAAAGAAAAAAGGTTTAAATCTCATTACTTGAGATACAAAAGCTATAACAGACAACTCAAAGTTTTCTGTAGACCATCCAGTATATTTCACAATAACTACAATGCATACAAAAACAGGCCTTCAAATTGGGTTTAGATGCCTATGCAGTGAGACATTTCCTGTGGTATATTTGGTTAGGGCACATGGCTGAAGTGACATTCTGCTGCAGAGAAATATAGCTGTTGTGAATTCTCTGTGGGCAAAGAGAAGAATGCGGTTCCATGCCCAATACTTAAAAAAACAAATGCACAGGGAGAAAATAATGTCATTGGCTCAAAGCAATGGGAGACAGCAGGCAGTATGGCAGGGATCAGGTGCAGGCTGGTGGCCAGTGAGCATGTCAGCGGCAGTAAAAATGCAGTGCACAATGGGCAGTGCTTTATAATTGGTGTGAGTGGTCCACTATCCCCTTCACAGTGTCTAGGGAACATTGTCTAAAATGCATACTGGAGCATAAATGTAACTACAGTAGCCTGCAGGATTTCCTCCATGCTGTAGCTCACTTCTACATGCTGTAGTTACATACGCATGCACTGTACACTGAGCACAACACTCATTACTCCTTCTGCCCCCATGCACTTGGTTGTTAAAGCTGTGGGCCTGGCCGTGGGTGCTTCCCTTTGCCCATAGGGAATTTGTAACAGCCATATTTCTCTGCATCTGAATGTCACTTCAGCTACATGTCCCCAGCCAAATATACCACAGAGAAATGTCTTGGTGCCTAGGCACCTGAATCCCTTCAAATTAACTTATTTAGAAAAGAACATTTCTTAGATAAATGCATCTAAAATAAGCCCCAGATCACATCATGTAAAATTTGTATGCTTTTTCTTGTTTACAGAGAAGCAGAACATGAACAGTGCAATTATGCCAAGTATAAGAACAACAGTTTAAAAACACACACACACACACACACACACACACACACACACACACAGTCCTGCTGAGACAGATATTAACAAAGTTTGTATAAGTATATCTGTGATAATGCAACTTGTCATAAAACAATCAAATACAAATCATAAACACCCTTGTAAAACTGACATGGAAAAGTTCTGTTGGAATGACCTAAACTAGTCACTGTATAAACAGCTCTCTGCAGATTATCTTCTGAACTGAGGAAGCCATTCAGGACTGTAAGATGAACACTCTGCTTGTTTAATGTGACCCTGCACACTAAATGTTTAGGACTGATGTTATTTTGATGTAAAAGAGATGTTATGCTGAACCAAATGCTACTTCAAAGAAACAAA